>NC_054469.1:228330317-228630317 GCF_017639515.1 Carcharodon carcharias
ACCGTCCCACCCCATCCCCCACCCACTGTCCCGCCCCCCCATCCCCCACCCATCGTCCCACCCCATCCCCCACCCACTGTCCCGCCCCCCCATCCCCCACCCACCCCATCCCCCACCCATCGTCCCACCCCATCCCCCACCCACCCCATCCCCCACCCATCGTCCCACCCCATCCCCCACCCACCCCATCCCCCACCCATCGTCCCACCCCATCCCCCACCCACCGTCCCGCCCCCCCCATCCCCCACCCACCCCATCCCCCACCCACCGTCCCGCCCCCCCCATCCCCCACCCACCGTCCCGCCCACCCCATCCCCCATCCACCGTCCCGCCCCATCCCCCACCCACCGTCCCGCCCCATCCCCCACCCACCGTCCCACCCCATCCCCCACCCACCTTCCCGCCCACCCCATCCCCCACCCACCGTCCCGCCCCATCCCCCACCCACCGTCCCACCCCATCCCCCACCCACCTTCCCGCCCACCCCATCCCCCACCCACCGTCCCACCCCATCCCCCACCCACCGTCCCGCCCACCCCATCCCCCATCCACCGTCCCGCCCCCCCCACCCCCCACCCACCGTCCCGCCCACCCCATCCCCCACCCACCGTCCCGCCCCATCCCCCACCCACCGTCCCGCCCACCCCATCCCCCATCCACCGTCCCGCCCCATCCCCCACCCACCGTCCCGCCCACCCCATCCCCCATCCACCGTCCCGCCCCATCCCCCACCCACCGTCCCGCCCCATCCCCCACCCACCTTCCCGCCCACCCCATCCCCCACCCACCGTCCCGCCCCCCCATCCACCACCCACCCCATCCCCCACCCATCGTTCCACCCCATCCCCCACCCACCGTCCCGCCCCCCCATCCCCCACCCACCCCACCCCCCACCCATATCCCACCCCATCCCCCACCCACTGTCCCACCCCATCCCCCACCCACATCCCCCCACCCACCGTTCCACCCTACCTCCCATCCCCGTCCCACCCCACCCCACCCCCCACCCATATCCCACCCCATCCCCCACCTACCCTCCCACCCCACCCACATCCCACCCCATCCCCCACCCACCTTCCCACGCCACCCCCCACCCATATCCCACCCCATCCCCCCACCTACCCTCCCACCCCACCCCCCACCCATATCCCACCCCATCCCCCCACCTACCCTCCTCACCCCCCATCCCCCACCCATCCCTTCCCTGTTCCCAGACCCAACTGACCCGTGGAAGCTGTTATGACCTGGATGGGAGGAGTGTGTGAATTATCAAGCCCCATTACTCCGCAGGCTGTACCACTAATTTAGATGTTTGATCTTCTCACTGAGATTGCCAATTGTGTACCTAGACCTCCAGGAGCCAGAAGAGACACTCTGAGCAGGCTTCTTCCAAAAAAAAAGAACTCAGAATAATTAATTTATTTTTTAAAAAAACTTTTTAACAAGTTGCAAGTACTGGTTAACACACAATTGTCATTGGGAAGTATAACTATCTCTCTTGCTAAAGAATTCCTCCAGCGCACACACGTACAAACAAAAGGACAAACAGATAAGCCTCTCTGCAGAGATGGGAGTTATAAAAGTTAAGGTCGGCAGGGTCTCGGAGCTGTCGAGCTGGAGTTCCCTAGTGCACAGATGGGCTGCTGGTTCCAGTGGATGTCTGGAAGTTCGCTTCAACTGGTCTCAGCTTTGCAGGTCCAAATGCAGACTAGTTACACTCAGGTGAGGGTTCACTGGCTACAGGGTGACAGCCACACACAATTTTAGACCAGGGTAGGGAGAAGGAGCCAGTTAGGGCAGCCTTCCTTCGTCAGCTTGTTCCCCAACAAGACTGCTTTCAAAACAAGCAGGTTCGCAACTTCAAAGTTTTTTTTCCTTTCACCCATGTGATTTCCGGCAAGTTACTCATCTTCCTTTGCAGTTTTTCTTTCCGCCATCAATTAAAGTGATTGCAGTTCAAACCAAACAAACGACCAGATTTTCAAGTCAAGTGATTTATTGGAAGAGGCCTGCTTACTGACACTTATGACCTTTAAAATAAATCCCAGATTATGCCACGTCCTTCCACTCTGTAAAAGGAAAAGTCAGTCTTGAGAGATATGATTTAACGAAGCAGGCAATATCCTGCTCCTCCACAGCCAGCGAGTTACAGTGGCATTAACATAAGGCCAAAGCCTACCGGTTCCAGTTTAGGGTGGGAAGCGATATAGCTATCATGCTAATGGCTAGCGTACATCAGCGATGTCAAATCATGTGTCACTGGAACTCAGACAGAAGCTTCTGGAAGGAGCCTCATGCTTAGCTATCCCTGCACGTAATTGTATATTGTTAATCAACGTTTGAGAGTTCCTAGAAGCTTCATTTCCAGCCGTCTATTTTAAACAGACCACACGCTGACTTCCAGAAAAACAATGCGTTCAGACGATACTGTAAACCACCAAATAAATTCATTGTTAAACCTTTTAAACTTTTTTAAAAAAAAATGTAAATGCAAAAAGCATTCTAATTTTGGCGGAAACTCCACAGTCCCTATATACTCTGTTCAAGCAGCTAATCACTCATTTGTAGCGAGTCAAATCTAAGTTGAATTTATTGACGGTAACCCGGTGCTGTGGGTCAGGTGGTCGCCTTTCATCTGCAGAAGTTGGCTTCAACTCCGAGGACTCCATGTGAAATGCACTCAGATAATTTGAATCCAGCTCAACGTGACTGTGCTCTGGGGTTGCACACAAATCGTCAACCTCAGTCAAGGAGTTCTTGCATTTAGTGTTTCAGCAGATCAGTAACTGCCTATTTCATGGGGCTACGATTGTGTTTGACAGGAGCCAGTTTCACTCTGGTCAACGCTGGGAGAGTTTACATGGTTCTCACTGCCCTGTGATAGAACTGAGGAAACAGCAAATGTAAAAGTATTTTGATAAAGGTGCTACCAGGCAATACTGGTGCGGAACATAAAAAATTGACACCGGTGCAGTTGTGATAAAAATGATGGAATGCTGAGGAGGCCTTAACACAGAACCTTGGGGAACACCGTTTGCCACCTCTCCCTAATCCTAATACTCAGTCTTCATCATTGATTGGGAAGGCGGAGAGAGAGAAATTTCCAATGTGACATCACAAGATTGCCTCCAATTCTGTGCATTTTCCTTAATGCTAATATTCTCCTTGTTACGACGATTTTTCTTTTAATAAAAAGTTACAACTTCTAATGCCTTTTTCTTCTGGCTGAGATGTTTAAATAGACTCTAACCCCAAAACTACAATGGAAAGACTGCCAGCAAGCCAAATATACACTTTGCATACCACCCCCAAACAGACACTCGAACATCAACCACCAAACCACCCACCCCCACCGCCCAGACCCGGTAAAAGAGAAAGACCCCATCTCCTGTTGGGCTTTTACACTATTACTCTTCAAAAGTTTCAGAGATGAGACATCAAAAAATGTATTGACCTGGTCTACAACACAATGACTACCGTAGACATAATAACCGAATTCCTCTGGAATATACAGACAGCAAGAACTGTTTTAATCAAGTCAGAGCAGAGAATGGAAGGATATACTGAAAGGCTGCAAGAGCTGGGTCTCTCTCTCAGAAGTACTGAGCACAGATACTGCAAAGTAACCATCCTGGGAACAGGAATCTATTTTTAACCAAGATCTTTTTGGGATAAAGCATGGAAATCTGCTCCATACAGCTGCACCCAGGAAGACAACTAAACAAAACAGCAACATGGAATCACTGCATTGAAACCAGCCAAAGGACAGTTTACCGTTGTCATAATAATGAAATAAAAACACCAAACTGCATCCGGAAATATTGGACCTGAGGTTTTAAAAATGCACACAAGCCATTGGCTGGAATGCTGTAGGGTGACTCCCTAAGAGGTAATGGAACACCACTCTGTTGCCAGACAAGGTACTTCTAAAGACATCCAGAAACTAGTTGCTCCCTCTGGCAGAGACATTGGGACATAATGGGAGATGAGTATCACCTCATCAAGAAGTCCTGTGAGCAATGCCCAGACAGATTTGTGAATTCACTTCCCACTTGGAATATATAAAGAAGAGGTTTAAAAGTGAGCTGAAAATCTGCCCCGGTGTCCGTCATTTGTTGGGTGTTCTGAGAGAGAGCAAGTGCTGGATGTGTGACTCAGAAATAACAGCCACACACAGTACCCTTGCAAATTGCCATTTTGCAGGTATCCTGATCTGTCTCCCTCTCTGCTGACTCCAGAACCTCGTATCTGACTATACCATATATGCATGTTTTATATCTTTCTTGCCTTTAGTAGTTAATAAACTTACTCTTGCCTTTAACTGAAGTCTGATCAAATTGGTTCCTTCAAAACCAGAACAATTGGGTCTGGGAAAAAGGTATCCGTGAAAGGGATGCTTTATAGATTCAATCTTGTTGCAACCAATGGCAGGGGAGGGGGTGTGGTGGGTGGGTGGGCAGTGGGATGGTGTTGGTGGGGGGAGGTGGGGTTGGCAGCGGGCTGAACAAAAACAGGGAACAGTTCATCCTCCTCACCCAGGGCATAATAATTGGGGGTGTCCCAGACTGACCGTGACGAATTGAGGGGTCTCGCCTGGATCAACAACAAGATGGGGGTGGGTAGTAACGGGGGTGGGTCGTAACACTGTATATTTCTTTCACTGTTTATCTTCTTTACAAACTGTCAAATATTTTAAGTCTATCCTTGTATTTTACCACCTGTACTAATGTGTGAGGGGCCCAGGGAGTGTGTATGACATGTAAATGAGGCTTACAATTTACTTAGTGTTTCTTTTAATTCGGGAAGTATGGTCAATAAATTGATCTCATTCGTTGATTTAAACTCAGAAAACCTGTCTGGTTAATTTTTTATAATGTGAAAGTGTACATAGTGTGACTCTGGCAGTTTTAGCAAAGCACATCCTTGCTAAATTCACACACAATTCTGTTACCGCTAGACTGAAGTAATAAATTGTGGGGGCGGGGGGGGGGGGTCCAATTTTTGATCCTCCTCAAATGGTCATAACTTCCTAAACACAATCTGATCAAATGCCTTCCAGAAGTCTATATAGATAACAGCCATAGACAATCCCCTATCCTCCTCCTCAAAAAACCCTCCTCTTCCTCTTTGAACTACTCACTCAGCCCTTCTGGCTCCCTTTCTTCCTTGTATCACTGCCACTCACCTCAGGCTTAATGCTACAACCACTTCCCTCTTACTTTCCACCCAACCCTCCCACCCATGCCCTTCCCCCACCTCCTTCCCCCCACACCCCTCCCCACTCCCCAAAAATAGTAGGTGCCCAGAGATTAGAGACCCCTTATCCACACCAACTTCCCTCTGGCCCTCCCCAGCCTCCTGATCACACCCCTATAAGACCATAAGATGTAGAAGAAATAGGCCATTCGGTCCATCGAGTCTGCTCCGCCATTCAACGAGATCATGGCTGATCTGATAATCCTCACCTCCACTTTCCTGACTTTTCCCCACAACTCTTGACTCCCTTACTGTTTAAAAATCTGTCTATTTCAGCCTTGAATATACTTAACAACACAGCCTCTACAGCCCTCTGCGGTAAAGAATTCCACAGATTGACTACCCTCAGAGAAGAAATTCCTCCTCATCTCTGTCTTAAACGGGCAACCCCTTACTCTGAGATTATGCCCTGTGGTCCTACACTCTCCTACAAAGGGAAATAACTCCCAGCCCCACCCCACCTTCGCACCGGCCTTTACTCAATCTTCCCATCTATTTCCCTCAAAGAGGCTTTGTTTCATTTTCAAAGTTAGAAGAAGGACAGAACAGGACCATCACTCTTTCTTCTGAAGTCTGTCTTTCTCTCCATCTTTCTGTCTTCCTCCATCTCAGATGTGAGCAATCAATTTCTGTCTTAGGTTAGCAATGAGCATCGACCTTTTCTAACTGCCAACAATGCGCGAGTGGAGATTATTGCCTCAAAATTAAGCTGTTGCATGCTTTTTAAAATGGAACTTTGGGTAATATTAGAACAAGAAAAATGGAGAGGCCACTAGAATTTAGTTCGGCAGTAGCAACCTGAAAACCTTAGCGCTGTACTTGCCACCATCCTCCTGTCCCTCTCCCACTCACTGCAATTTTCCTGGGGCCTTCCATAAGGGAAGCCCAGGTATCTACCTGTATCAGACAGGAACTTCATTCCAATATGATGGACATTACGTACCAACTGGAGGAACGTTCACAGCTTAACTCAACTGTCCTTAGCAGAGCCGCTACAGGCTAATTAGGAAAAAGGAAGGTTTCTGTGAGGTGTTTTTATGCACTTTCACAGAACTAAATAGAATGGTAGCAGCAGAGAAGGTGGCCAATTAGCCTGTCGTGTCTTTGCCACCTCTCTGCAGGAGAAGTTCAGCTAGTCCCACTCCCCTGCCCTTTCCCTGGAGTTCTGTAAACCTTTTCTCTTCAGATAATTATCCAGTCCCCTTTCGAAAGCCATGACTGTTATGATGTGGCAGATGGACCAAATCCACAAGGGAAACTTTCCCATGCTATCACAATAGTTTTGAAATTTGTATTTATTACAAGATGATGTGCACACTGACTTCAGAAGTAGTGAGTCCACCAAGACCTTTAGAGATTTTAACAATTAAATTAAACTAACAAAATAAATTATTTCAATCACGCACATAAGACTACAATTACTTAATACTATAACAACTCCTAAAATTCCTAATTAACCTGACTCCAAGTCGTCACATTCTCTTTAAGACAACAGTCAAAATAGATTTTAGATTTTTAAAAAAACAGCAACACGTTACCCACTTGACAGTGGAATTCCAAATGGCTTTCTCCAACTTCAATTACTGGGCACAACAGTAATTATGCACATATAGCAGGAGGCTTCTTCAAGGCTGTTTCACACACTCCTGTTAGATCTTACATGGCCCTCAACATAGCCTTTCATTCTCCTTTATATATGTTTCTTGCTATAATATGTAAATTCCATTGTTCCATATATATCTTTGGGACTGTACCTTTCTCATAATATAAAAATTTTCATGTTGCCAATATTGTCAGGAACATTTGGGAAAAATAAACACACCCTTAGCCTTGCTCATCTGGCTAGCTGTAAACAGACTAACATCTCTTTGAAATCCAAACAATCTTTCACTAATCTAAAAATGCAAATTCCCTTCACGCATAAGATGCTAAGACAGTGTCCATGTTTACTCATTAGCATTTCAAGTACACTTCTACACCGAGCTTCTTTTGATAATTTCAAGCTTGCAGTCTACCTGACTCCAAATGTAATTAAATCACAGACAGAACCATCTACAATCACACCCATAAAACTACTTTACAGCAAACCAGAAAAATATTATGAACATTATACTTTTGTTACAATAACTGAAACTGCCTCCACCACACCTCAAGCAGTGCACTCCCAGACCTTAATCACTCACTGTGTAAAACAGGTTTTCCTCATGTCGCTGTTGGCTCTTTTATCAGTCACCTTAAATCAGCATCTTGACCCTTCAGCCAATGGGAACAGTTTCTCCCTTTCCACTCTAGACAGAGCCCGGATTACTTTTGACCTTCTCTTCGGAGGAGAATGGACACATGGGAACGCCAGCACCTGAAAATTCCCCTCCAAATCACACACCATCTGGACTTGGAACCAAATCGCTGTTCCTTCACTGTTGCCTGGTCAAAATCTTGGAATGCCCTTCCTAACAGCACTGTGGGTGTATCTATACCACATGGACTGCAGTGGTTCAAGAATGGGTCTCACCACCACCTTCGCAAGGGCAACTGGAGATGGGCAATAAAAGCTGGCCTAGCCAGCGATGCCCACATCCCATGAAGAGTGGAGGGTATGCCAGGAGCAGCGCCAGGCATACCTAAAAATGAGATGTCAACCTAGTGAAGCTATAACACAGGATTACATGTGTGCCAAATAGCATAAACAGCAAGTGATGGACAGATCTAAGCGACTCCACAACCAACGGATCAGATCTAAGTTCTGCAGTCCTGTCACATCCAGCCATGAATGGCGGTGGACAATTAAACTCAATGGAGCAGACCTCTCCATAACCATCCCCATCCTTAATCATGGGAGAGCCCAGCAGAGCAGAAGATAAGGCTGAAGCATACGCAACAAATCTTCAGTCAGAAGTGCTGAGCGGGTGATCCATCCAGACCTCCTCCAGAGGTGCCCAGCATCACAGATGCCAGTCTTCAGCCAATTTGATTTACTCCATGTGAAATCAAGAAATGGCTGAAGGGACTGGATACTAAAAAGGCTGTGGGCTCTGACAATATACCTGCAATAATACTGAAGACTTGTGCTCCAAACTTGCTGTGTCCCTGACCAAGCTGTTCCAGTATAGCTACAACACTAGCAATGTAGAAAATTGCCCAGGTATGTCCTGTACATAAAAAGCAGGACAAATCCAACCCAGCCAAACACGGCCCCATCAGTCTACTCTCTATCATCAGTAAAGTGATGGAAGGGGTCATCAACAGTGCTAACAAGTGGCACTTGCTTAGCAATAACCAGCTCACTGACGCCCAGTTTGGGTTCCGCCAGGGCCATTCAGCTCCTGACCTCATTACAGCCTTGGTTCAAACATGGACAAAAGAGCTGAACTCCCAAGGTGAGGTGAGAGTGACTGCCCTTGACATTAAGGCAGCATTTGACCAGGAGAAATCTCTCCGCTGACCGGAGTCATACCTAGCACAAAGGAAGATGGTTGTGGTTGTTGGAGGTCAGTCATCTCAGTTCCAGAACAACACTGCAGGAGTTCCTCAGGGTTAGTGTCCTCAGCTCAACCACCTTCAACTGCTTCAATGACCTTCCTTCCATCACAAGGTCCAGAGGGTGAGGATGTTTGCTGATGATTGCACAATGTTCAGCACCACTTGCAATACTTCAGACACTGAAGCAGTCCATGTCCAAATGTAGGGAGACCTGTACAATAGCCAGGCTTGGGCTGACAAGTAACATTCGCAGCACAGAAGTGTCAGGCAACGATCATCTCCAACAAGAGAGAATCTAACCATGGCTCCTTGACATTCAATGACATTCCGGTCACTGAAACAGCTACTATCAACATCCTGGGTGTTACCATTGACCAGGAGCTGAACTGGACTCATCATATAAACACTGTGGCTACAAAAGCAGGTCAGAGGCTAGGAATCCTGTGGTGAGTAACTCACCCCCCGACTCCCCAAAGCCTGTCCACCATCTACAAGGCATAAATCAGGAGTGTGATGGAATACCTTCCACTTGCCTGTAGCCTGGATGAATGCAGTTCCAACAAAACTCAAGAAGCTTGACACCATCCTGGACAAATCAACCTGCTGGATTGGCACCACATCCACAAACATTCACTCCCTCCACCACAGTAGCACAGTAGCAGCAGTGTGTATCATCTACAAGATGCACTGCAGAAACTCACCAAGGCTCCTTAGACAGCACCTTCCAAACCCACGACTACCATCTAGAAGGACAAGGGCAGCAGACACATAGGGACACCACCACCTGCAAGTTTCCTTCCAAACCATTCACCATCCTTGCTTAGAAATGTCAGTTGTCAAGAGTTCCAGTTTACTCACAAGAGGCAGACATTTATGACCCTTTTGAAACAACACATAGCACCTTCTGCCTCTTAAAATATCTCCAGTGAAACTCTTCACTGTCACTGGATCAAAATCCTGGAACTCCCTCCCTAACAGCACTGTGGGTGTACCTACATCACATTGACTGCAAGCGAGTCAAGAAGGCAGCTCATCACCGCCTTCTCAAGGGCAATTGGGGGTGGGCAATAAATGCTGGCCCAGCCAGCGACGCCCACATCCAGTGAACTAATTAAAAAAACTGAAAGAATGACTAAAAAAGCAGCCCTCACTGCTCCAATCTATCCTGGCAATTTTTGTAGAGCCAGTTGCCTGTCCCACTCAGGAGAAAATTTCCAGCTCTTCTCAGTGGTAAAGCCATTTGAATTCCAGACGCCCACACCGACCTGCGTGTGCCTAACTACAGGATCCAAATATGGTCTCTCAGGTCTGGACAAAAATATCAACTCCAAATACAGGTCAGCGACTGAAACCTTCACCTAAAAATTTTAATGACAGCATTAAAAGATGAAAAAAATAATCCAATTGTCGTATTTAATCATATTATTGTTTACGCATTCTCTCTCATAAATGTGTTCTCCCTCCGTTTTACTCAAATTGCACAACCCTAACCTGAATGGAATCCTACGCTATTTATAATGGGTTAATTGGGATGTTTATCTAATTGCACCGTATTCTTACAGGTGCTTCCCAACCGGTCACTTGGGTTTAGCATATCTTAAGTGCATTATAAAGCCCAGATGTTTTTTGAAAGGGTGAGCAACGTCCTATGTTCCTAAAATGGCAAAAACAGAGGGCAAATCTGGAACAGTTATTTCACCTGCTGGTTTGTACAGGGGAATTTCAGCCTCATTAATGGAATGAGAGAGCACAGAAGGAGGCCGTTCCACCCATCGACTCTGAGCTACTCAATTGCTTCCACTCCTGTGCTTTTTCCCCATAGGTCTCCAAATGTTTTTTTTTCCTCTCAATTAAAATGAATCTACAGTTTGCACATAACCTCATAAAATCATGACATTTATTAATTATTCAGTACGTCAAAAGATTGGATGACAAGTAGATATAATTTGCTTTATGAATGTTTGTTATAGTGATAAATGATTGATGTTTAAATTTGATTCAGCACAAAGCACTAAGCAAGCAATATGTAGCCAAAAAGCAAATACAAAGACTGATTTGATCAAATGCTGTCCTTTCGAATGGAGAAACTGGGTTCAAATAGCTTAGAGGGTTAGCATCAAAGATCTGCTCTGGTGGCTGTAAGGGCCAAATGTGATATGAGACTGGGCTAGATTCACAACCTCATTTAAAAAGGCACAAGGAAAAGGTAATGTCTCTTCTGAGATTAGAGCTCATTCCTGGGGCATAGTATTGGGAGCCTTACCCTGCATCTAACCAGCTCATACCTGGCCTGCGGGTGCGGAATGTTGGTACTGGATGCCTCTAACCAAAAGTGTTCCATTTCCCAGCACTAATCTTGATGAGCACAAAATTCAATAAACACAAATGAACATAATCTGTTTGTGGACCTGCAGGAAACAACTTCGCAAAGTATCCTGAGGATGCTGGAAATCTGAAAATACATAGGTAAGGTTGGAAACACTCAGCAGGTCAGACAGCATCGGTGGAGAGAAACAGAGTTAACGTTTCAGGTCAATGTTCTCTTGTCAGAACCTTTCAGATTCCCAGAATTTCACTTTTGAAAATTCCCATTTTCCGTGGATCAGAATGGAAGTTACTTGCAGTTATTTTTAAACAGACTAGAGCTTCGTATTGCACAGCACAGCACAGGACAGGACAATGCGGGTGAAAGACAACACTAAATCAAAGATTGTATACATCTTTATACATCTCCAGGATTCAGAATCCTTTTATTCTTGACGTTTCAACAAGCAAAAATCTCTGATGAAAATCTATACAAAGAAAATTCCATACTGTCCAACAGTAAGGTGGATATCTGACATACGATCCTTCAAAAGGTTAATCTTTGATTCTTATGACTCCGTGCAAGAAACTTGGTCGATTAACTTTAGCCAAATTATACTTGGTCCGTGATGCTATTTTTATGGAGGTGATAACTTGATAATTTTCGTTTTGAAAAATATTTTGCATGAGCATTAAAGACTCAGTAACCTTTGAGTATTTTCTCCATTGCATTTTATTTTAAATTTACAATGTACATATTATACATATATTCCCTTTCTTCCCTTCCAAGAATTTGCAATTTGTCTTGAGGGACATAGTACGTTCTTGAGTAAAGTAAGTTTACTTTATCTGTTTTATCTTATTTTACTAAAAAAAATTCAGTAAGCTTAAGACTTCAAATTGAGGTGACAGGAATGTCTGGTCATCTTCACGACTTCAATGAAGACTGCTCTATAAACAATCTGAAGAAAGGTTTGGAGGTTTATGGTGGAAGTGGTGTCCATTTTCTTTATTTTCAATTAGTACGGAATACTACAGTGCCTATGTACAAAGTGAAATAGCTACTGATGTCCAAATGTGAGTATCAATTTAAGCTGACATTGGAATCTTCCTAGGTCTCCCAATTCATGCCAAGGTGAATAAACATGCTGTGTATTACCAGAAGTGAGGAGGTTGTTCTGCACATCTCACTTAATTTTGGAAAAGCTACAAGAGAAAAGAAAGACTTGTATTTATATAACACTTTTCACGACCACTGGATGCCTCAAAGTGTTTTACAGCCAATCCTTTTAAAGCATAGTCACTGTCACCATGTAGGAAACACGGCAACCGATTTGCACACAGCAAATTCCCACAAAGCTGGGTGATGATGGCCAGATAATCAGCTTTTGCGATATTGTTTGGGGGCTAAACATTGGCCAGGAATGAGGGATAGCTCCCCTGTCCTTCTTTGAAATAGTGCCATGGGATCTTTCGCATCTACCCAAGTAGGCAGATGTTGGCCTTGGTTTATGTCTCATCTGAAGAACGGCACCTCCAACTGTGCAGCACTCCCTCAGTACTGCACTGCAGCATCAGCCTTGATTTTTTTTTATGCACAAACCTTGGAGTGGGATGCAGCGGGAATGAAGCTTGTTGTCCGAGATGTAATCCTCCCCCTCATTAATCGCTAATCTCTTTCTAACAAATTTTTATGGTCTTTGGTTAATTCTGCAACAGTCGCTGCCACTTTGAAAACTCTTGCTTCAAATATCCATTTTCTTGCTTTAGTTCTTACTGAATTTAAATCAATGCTGCCTGGTGTATTCTTTCTAGGATTTCAAAGATATAGAACGCCTTTCCTCTCTGTTTTCATTTCTTTCTAAGGTGCACAGGCAGAAATGAATTAAGTGGCCACAGCCCATTCCTATCCTACTTTTTATTTCCATCCTGCTGGTGTCTCAGGCCTTGGTTGTTACCTGGACACCAAACTGTACCTCACCACCACAACTCTCGACCCCTGTGCCATCTCTAAATTGTCAGACTACTTGTCGGACATTCGGTACCGGATGAGTAGAAAGTTCCTACAGCTAAACACTGTGAAGATTGAAGCCATCATTCGCACCATGTGCTCCGTTCCCTCGCTATCGATTCCATTCCTCTCCTTGGAAGCTGTCTGGGCTGAACCAGACTATTTGCAAACTTGTTACACTTGACTCCGATATGAGCCCTAACCACATATCCACTCCATCATTAAGACCGCTTATTTCCACCTCTGTACCACTGCCCGACTGCCTCTGCTACAGCTCATCTGCTGCTGAAACCCTCTTTGTTATCACTAGATTCGACTATTCCAATGCACTCTTGGCCACCCTCCTGTATTCTACTCTCCGTAAGCCTGAAGTCAAGCTAAACTCTACTCCCCTGTGTAATGAATATCTAGTTCATGGCTCATGTTAATATTTTGGAGGTAATTTTAAGTTCTAGGAAGATTAAAGTTTAACTGTAGAAAATGGGATAAATGCAGCTAAAGCAGCTTGAAGACTATTACACTTAAAAGCTTGGGCCATGTTGACTCAAGGGGTTAACAGCTAGAAAGGGTTAGGGCTCAGAAGAAGTCCTGGAAGTCCATTTGTAGCTTGTTGTAGCTCAGGCGATTGGAACTTGGTGAAGTCCAGGGGCAGTGCCAGCCCAGTGAGGATGGCTGAAATTGCACAAGTGGAGACTGGAGGGCAGACTTGGAAATCCAAGGGAACGGAGTCTCAGGAGAAGAGATTGAAACCCTGGGAGGTGTGCAGTCTTTGAGGCAGTCTGAGGTGGAGTAGTTCTGAGGAAATTCAGCGGCTCAATCTTCGAAACTGAAAAGTTTGGAGTTCCTCATGAAGTAGACAGAGTTTCAACAAGATTGATTAACTCTGTTTACTGATGTCTGGGAGGGTTGCTGAGAAATTTGTGGGATCTGTCTTGGTCACATTTGTCGTTTATTGTACAGTGTGATGTGTTCAACCACAGTTTGTCTTTTAATTCATATAGACCTCATAAAACCCACGGAATCTTGTGGCTTTATTCCCTTGGCAAGTGTCTTGAATCTCAAACTTTGTTTACTTTAAAGAAAATATTACTGGTCCCTAACCGGATCTTAATAACTTAGGGGAGTCTGGTCTACAATGATAACACCCTGTCCTAATTCTCACCATTTCCAGTCACCCATCACTCTTGTGCCTGCTAATCCAAATTGGCTCCTAGTTAAGCAACACCTTGACATTAAAAATATCATCCTTGCTTTCAAATTCCTGTATTGCCTTCTCTCTTCTTGTCTCTTTAATCACCTCCAACTCCGCAACCTCCCAAGAAATTTGCACTCCTCCAATTCTGGCCTAATAAGCACCACCAATTTTAATCACTCCACCATTGGTGACTGTGCTTTCAACAGCCTAGATCCTAAACTCTGGAGTTCCTTCTCTCCATCTCTCCTTCCTCTTTGAAGATGCTCCTTAAAACCTAGTTCTTTGACCAAGCACATGATCCTCTGCCCAATTAGCTCCTTATGTGGATCGGTGTCAATTTTTGCCTTTTAACATTCCTGTGAAGTGTCTTGGGACATTTTACTACATTGTTGATGCTATATAGGCGTAAGTTGTTATTGATTCCCAACTCCAAAGATTGCATTGTACTGCACCACAGATCCACAGAATGGTGTTTTTAATAAAAGTAAATGCAATCCCACACATGTTTTATACTCTATCAAGAGCCTTTTATAATTAGTACTTAATTGAAAAACTAAATAACATTGAGGGGGAGGTATATAACGATCCCTAGCCAAAATATGGTTATCGATATTATCCCTAAAAGTTAATTTAAAATTGCAACTCGTATTATTTTTGTTAATCTTCCACAATACCTTGCCTGTAAAATTTGAATGAATTACAATATGTAAAATAAGATGGTATCTGTATTTGAACACAATCACTCATTTCACACCAACTATATTTCTACTTTATTCATGTTCCCATCCCTTTGCACACAAATATCTAAAGATTCTGTACTCTGGCTCCCCCAGTGGCTCAATATGTAAATACATGTATGGTACAGATTCATGGAAGTGAAGAATTTCAATCTGTGGTATGTGCTGGCCTTATCCAGTGGGATGGGAGAGGCTTTATAAGCATCGGCTGGAAGATGGGAAGCGAAATCAACCAGGTTCCCACTTCTGATTACAAGCCAGGAATCTCCACTCAAAAATGTGCATAGTTATCACATGGATAGGACTGGTTTTCCATAATGATAAGCTACCTGGTCTAAAAAAATCTGCATTTATGTAATGCTTTTCACAAAATCAAGTGCTTTACAATGAATATAATAACATAGGAAAATGTAGCAACCAGTTTGGGCACAGCAAGGTCCCACAAACAGCAATGCTATAATGGCCAGAAAATATGTTTCTAGTCCTGTTGAGGGATAAATATTGGCCAGGACATCTGGGATAATGCTGCTGCTCTTCTCCAAAACAGTGCCACAGAATTTATGTCCACCTGAAAGTTTACCATCTCATCCAAAAGATAGCACTTCCAACACATACTCAGTGCTGCAATGGAGCACATTTGTGCTTGAGTCTTTGGAGCAGGACATGAACCCACAACCTTCTGACATAAAGGCTCAAGTGCTACCAACTGAGCCAAAGCTGAGACAATTAACAGTTTGCCAAGGCCAATCTGCAAGCTCCCATACGAACAGCCATCACTTCAACAAGGTTCTGGTGCACTAATGGAAATGTACTTCATTTTACTGCCTTCAGATGAACTAGTGAACTAGCAAAGAATTAATTCTGAACACATTTTAAAGTCTCAGTTTCTATCATTACACTTAATGAAAAGGCCATCTGTGATTTTCAATGTATTACTGATGTATAAAATTGACTTTTGCGTTTTAAGCTTTATGCTCATCATTGTGATAACGATTATGCATGTTAATGGACTGTGGGACATTTGCTGCTTTTGTTTCCATAAAATAAAGTTAACATTTTAAACTTTTGCTTCAAGAGAACCAAATTATGCTTCCCTCTCAATAACTTCTGTGTTAAAAACTTGGAAACAGCAGTAAGTGATTATCAGCAAGTTAACACTTAACCCTACTAATTTAACACATACAGTTACCTAATTATTATAAATACCTCACTAAACAAGCAGGGAGGATTGTAATAAAAGCACAGTAAACATTCATACCAAGTCACTTCCAGCTTATAATATTAAATGTTAAATACATGTTAAGTAGAAATTAAAATAATTAATCAATCAACTTAACTTGAAAAGAAGGGTTTGCTTTTGCTTATAATGGTGGAAAACACTTGCTGCTTCTGACAGTGTCAGGATCAAGCACTCCCAGGTTAAGTATAGCAAAGCTCTTGTTACTCCACAGAAACTCTAACTACACACAAACATCCCCCACTGCACCAGAGAGAGATATTGGCCTCCCTTAATAGCAATTGAGTGCCAGTTGTTTTATGTTGCGCCTAAGCCCTTGAGGAACTGAATCAAGTCGGCCAACGTTCATTCACAGCTTCACACCCAGCCATAGGGTGAACCCCATCAGAAGCGGGAAGACCTGTGTGTGACCCAGTCTATTAACCATTGATGAATGACTCAGTAATTTTGACACATTCCTTGCATGCGTGATACACAGTTCATGAAATGTAGCCAGACACTATTCCAAGGTAGGTTAACACTGTTCTAATGATAAAAACAGAATTAGATTTTAAACTTAAGTCCATTTGCTTAACATTTTTACCAGGGGAGAATGAATTGGCATTGGTTCCCCACAAATTCAACCAATAATGATAACCCACCGCTCTGAAGAAGGGACTCGAAACATTAACTTTGTTTTTCTCTCTCCACATATGCTGTCAGACCTGCTGAGTGTTTCCAGCATTTTCTGTTTTGTGTGTGTGACAATCCACTGAATCCTTATTTAAACAAGGAAGCTCTACAGGAAAAGGGCAGTGTAATATATGTTAATGCTCAGTTAACACCTTTGTCTGTTAGATTACCAAAATACTGCTGGGCATATTTGTTCACTTTATTGAATGGGCAAGAGATACTGCAAATTTAACCCTTTGTTCAATCAAACAGAGTATCCTGCGAATGCACAAAATACCAAGATAACGATGATCAAAAATAATTCCTGCAGTTGCAGAGTTTGCAAATGATGAGTCAAGCAATTCAAACTATTGTAAACACAAACTATCACCTTATTTTCACAATATACACGAAGAACAGGGAGCCATGGCAAGGAACAGACATCGCCGTGGGACCAGATAGCGCTCGCTTCATACTGACGTGGGCGTTCAGTACATACTTTCTCAAATGTTCGGTTTTTTTTTAAAAGCTAAGACTTCAGCATATCAATTCATTGTCCTGTGAGGTCATTCTGTGGGGCCACATAACCATGTGGGATAATGTGGTGCAGGGGGAAAAAAGCCACGACTCTCTCTCTCTCTCTCTATATATATATGTATATATACATACAGACACACACACATGTGTGTGTATGTATCTGTCTTTGCATGAAGATGCCCGGTGTGCGCAGTTGCAGTGATAGGAACCGTTCATCAGCATTTTAATCCGAACCTTCCTTTCAACCAAACAAGGGACGGGGAATAAAACCGGATAAAGTCAGGTAGTACCAGCAATCATTACAGAATGTTGTACAGCATTGGACCAGATCCTAAAGATCGGGAATAGAAGCTGTATGTGTGTGTGTGTGCGTGTGCGTGTGATGATGGGTGTTTTAACCAGTCTGTAACTTGGAATGACCTTTGGGACGAATTGTCCGTGAACTTGTGTGATCTGATTCCCCCTCCCTCCCCACCCCTATTGCAAACACGGATGATACAGTAACTCTTGCCCCATCCCTCTGCACTCTGACATGCAACCGGTTGGAAACATTGTATTCCCACTACCCCCACCCCCCCAACCCCCCACAAGGTTTCGGGCGCTTCCTGATCCGACTTGCCACACATTTGGGAATATGACCCACTCACTGGCTGTGGGTGCGGATACTCCCCTGAACCAATTTGCAGCAAGTTGATTCGGGAAACAAAACCAGAGGCTGATGGTTTGAACGAAAAAAAAGGTTCGGGATGGGATGGGTGGGTGGGGGGTGCAATTTAGGCCAGCATTATATAAAAAGTCGAATGTGATATCTGGGAATCTTAAACACGAAACAGAAAGAAGCATACAAGCGAGCCGGTTACTATTTTGCTATCTGAACACGCCGCGGTTTATGTACAGTACCAGGTAGTCCCAAGAGAAGGAAACTGACACTTGTCCCTACGGTAGATGCAGCTCATTGCAATAACCCACCCTACCCTACCCTACCCAGCCCAATCCTACCTACCTCTCTCTGGAGGCTGCGGACAAGGTGACGGTCTCTCGGGATGATGGGCTTTGAAGGCAAACTGCTGCCGATCACGAACACCCCAATTCTCAGCCGTGGAGTGACATCCAGAGAGGAAAAGCAGCACAAGGCACGTGATAAAGCTTAATATGTCTGTGTCTGTCTATGAATGTGGATGCAGAATATGCATCGTTTCATACAGAGGGGTTGCATGAAGCTGCCTGCATTTCATTTGCAGAGTCAGAGGGACCAAACCTCTGGACTTTGCCCAATTCCAGATGTGATTTTTTTTTTGCCTGAGCCCAGATCCCCTGACCTGTCAGTCAAACACCTGAGGCCACGGCAGCAGCCGCTCCAGCCAATCACAGGGATGCAGCCGCTCCAGCCAATCAGATTCGCAAAGCACCTGCCCTCTCTTTCCCCCCCTCCCACCCCCCCCCATCCCCACCAGCCATTGGCCAGCCTGGCAAGAGCCCGTGGGCTATTGGTCGGGATAACAGCCAATGGGATGGCTTGGGGGTGGGGCGCTCCCGCATGAGCCAATAGCGGGAGGTGAAATAATTTTAACATTTGTGAGCCCGGCATCAACAAGAAAATGAACCTTCCTTTAGGTCACTGGGAGGATGGTAATTGCTGTGTTATGTTTGATGGAAGTTAACTAGTGTTTTGCTTATTGGTCAAAACCAAATGCAACGAAAATGAAACGTCAATTGAGATGATTTAGATGAGATCTGGGCCATCTGAAATGTGGCAAAAACATATGGCGAAATGCAACAAGTGATGAAATCGTTTTCCATCAATATTAGCCCCGTGGTAGTAATTTCAAGGCATACAAGTCAAATAAATTATCCTCACTCTTACCTGGCTCTGGTGTTGTTGTGATGCTGTTTTAACCTTCAGCTTCTGCATTTGATTGTCCCTCTCTGTTACATATTTGTTGTCTTCTCTGTAAATACCCTGTGAATAGCTAGGGACCAATGTGGAACAAAAACAGAAAATGCTGGAAAATCTCAGCAGGTCTGTGGAGAGGGAAACAGAGTTGACGTTTTGAGTCCATAGGGCCCTTCTTCAGAGGAGCTGTCTGACCTGCTGAGATTTTTCAGCATTTTCTGTTTTTGTTTCGGATTACCAGCATCCGCCATATTTTGCTTTTATCTTAGGAGCTAATGTGGCTATGTTTTAAGTGTTCCAGGGGGCTACATATCACTGCTGCAATAGAGGCTCATGTGAAGCATAACAGAACTAGTTCAATCTGGTCCTTCTTGTGCCAGGAAGCATAGCAAAATTAAACTTAAAAGAGTTATTGATCTTTCCAAGCTTAAAGTATGATCAGTAACATCAGGGAACTAAAGGACAACAAGAACATGTAGCATTTTCTCTTCTGTTCTTCTCCCGATAACTGCCTTTTGCTTATCCCTTTTTTTTCCTGTTTAGGGGCTTGGTGAATGATATGACGTGGCATGTCAGAGAAAGATCAACCAATAGCTGGAGGCTACAATTGGGATGGTGGTTGAAGGGAAAATGTGACTCACTTCACACCCGCTCCTCCAGTCACTCATGTGGTTTTCCCAGTGTTGCCCTCCCATTGTGTCCTGAGCATGTTCCGCCTGATAATTTCTATCCCGAGCCCTATCTCTCACCCTTTGAATTGGTCTCTCAACCACTCCCCTCCTAATTGTTTCACTGTCACTTACATCTTTAACCCAACTGTTCATTCCTCCCACTTCTTTGTTTTGACCTGTTATTTGTGCCTTAACAAGATTGAGAGAAATGCTGGGATGGTAAACTTATAACGAGGTAATTCCTCAGTTATTTAGCAAGGAGAGAAAGAACCTGTATTTATACACCACGTTTCACAACCTGAAGACACCTCAAAGTGCTGTACAGTCAATGAAGTACATTAGAAGTGTAGTCGCTGTTGTGGAGAAGCAATTTTTATATGTCTGGGCACATTGGACTAGATTATAATATTCACTGCCGGGCAGTAATCTGGTGTAGCCCATCAATTGGTTTTTATATAATCTGCCTTGGATTTCATTGGATAGAAAAGTGGGCAAAGAGTGGGCAGTCCTACACTGCCAGATTACTGCCTGCTGGCTGAAGATTAAAATCTACCTCATTTTTCGCCAATACCGCACTTAACATTGTGGAGGTCTTATTGCACCAGTGGGTAGTGTCCCTACCTCTGAGCCAGAAGCTCTGAGTTCAAGTCCCACTCTAGGGGCAAAATCTTCCGGTCGGCATGCAGGGGTGGGACCAACACGCCGACGCTTAAAGTGACGCGCGATGACATCAATATTGCAATATTTCGTTTGGCGGGCGCGCACCGGAGTCAGCTGCGTGCCCACTGTAATGTAACCGGCCTACCAAAGCCATTAAGTAATCAACTGAGCCACTTGAGAACCCTGCCCGTCCAACCTTAAGGTTGGCAGGCAGGTGGAAAGCCTAAACGGCCTTCGCATTTTTCCCGCGAGTGGGATGAGGTTTCCTGAAACGTTTGTTAAACAAATTAATTAATTTTCATAAATATAAAAACATGTCCTGACTCATGTGACACAGTCACATGAGGGGACTTGTTTCAATAAGTCTTAAAAATCAATTCTTTTATTATTTTAATATCAATTCAATCTCCCTGAGGCAGCTCGGTGCATGCGTGAAACAGTGCTGGCCCCGACTCTCCCTCCTCCCTCCGCCTGCACAGGTAGGGTTGAGCGCTACCAGCCGCGTATTACACTGGGCGGGCCTTAATTAGCCCGCCCGCGTCCAATGGCGATGCGGAGCTGATTGGGGGTGGTGGTCAGCTCCACGAGCGCCCCCGCCCACTCCCACGCAGCCCGCCCGCCATTGGAAAAATCCTGGCCTAGATCTTGATGGCTAAGGAAGGTGTTTTCATAACAAAAATAAAAATACCTGGAAAAACTCAGCAGGTCTGGTAGCATCTGCGGAGAGGAACACAGTTAACGTTTCGAGTCCGAATGACTCTTTAACAGAACTAAGGAAAAATAGAAGAAAGGTGAAATATAAGCTGGTTTAAGGAGGGATGGGACAGGTAGAGCTGGATAGAGGGCCAGTGATAGGTGGAGATAACCAAAAGATGTCACAGACAAAAGGACAAAGAGGTGTTGGAGGTGGTGATATTATCTAAGGAATGTGCTAATTAAGGGTAGAAAGCACGACCAGCAAGGTACAGATAGCCCTAGTGGGGGTGGGGTGGGGTGAAGGAATCGAAATAGGCTAAAAGGTAGAGAAAGAACAATGGATGGAAATACATGGAAATAGGTGGGATGTTGGGAAAAAAAGGGGGGGAATCAGAAAGGGGGTGGGGATGGAGGAGAGGATTCATGATCTAAAATTGTTGAACTCAATATTCAGTCTGACAGGCTGTAAAGTGCCTAGTCGGAAGATGAGGTGCTGTTCCTCCAGTTTGCATTGAGCTTCACTGGAACAATGCAGCAGGCTAAGGACAGACATGTGGGCAAGAGAGCAGGGTGGAGTGTTGAAATGGCAAGCGACAGGGAGGTCTTTATCATGCTTGCGGACAGACCGAAGGTGTTCTGCAAAGCGGTTACCCAGTGTGCGTTTGGTCTCTCCAATGTAGAGGAAACCGCATTGGGAGCAACGAATGCAGTAGACTAAATTGAGGGAAGTGCAAGTGAAATGCTGCTTCACTTGAAAGGAGTGTTTGGGCCCTTGGACAGTAAGGAGAGGGGAAGTAAAGGGGCAGGTGTTGCACTTTCTGCGGTTGCATGGGAAGGTGCCATGGGAGGGGGTTGAGGTGTAGGGGGTGATGGACGAGTGGACCAGGGTCCATGTCTTCCTTCTTCCTTAACCGAGGTTTTTCACCCACGGTGGTTGTCAGGGCCCTCACACCTTCTTCTCCCTCCCAGAAACATGAAAGGGTCCCCCTTGTCCTCACTTATCACCCCACCAGCCTCCGCATTCAAAGGATCATGCTCCGCCATTTCTGCCAACTCCAGCATGATGCCACCACCAAACACATCTTCCCTTCACCCTCCCGGCGGCATTCTGCAGGGATGATTCCCTCCAGGACACCCTGGTCCACTTGTCCATCACCCCCTACACCTCAACCCCCTCCCACGGCACCTTCCCATGCAACCGCAGAAGGTGCAACACCTGCCCCTTTACTTCCTCCTCTCCTCACTGTCCAAGGACCCAAACACTCCCTTCAACTGAAGCAGCATTTCACTTGCACTTCCCTCAATTTAGTCTACTGCATTCGTTGCTCCCAATGCGGTTTCCTCTACATTGGAGAGACCAAACGCAGATTGGGTGACTGCTTTGCAGAACACCTTCAGTCTGTCCACAAGCATGACCCAAACCTCCCTGTCGCTTGCCATTTCAACACTCCACCCTGCTCTCATGCCCACATGTCCGTCCTTGGCCTGCTGCATTGTTCCAGTGAAGCTCAACACAAACTGGAGGAACAGCACCTCATCTTCCAACTACACACTTTACAGCCTTCCGGACTGAATATTGAGTTCAATAATTTTAGATCATGAACTCTCTCCCCCATCGCTACCCCCTTTCCGATCCCCCCCTTTTTTCCCCAATATCCCACCTATTTCCATTATTTTTAAATGTATTTCCATCCATTGTTTTATCTCTGCCTTTTAGCCTATTTCGATTCCTTCATCCCACCCCACCCCCACTAGGGCTATCTGTACCTTGCTTGTCCTGCTTTCCACTCTTAATTAGCACATTCCTTAGATAATATCATCACCTTCAACACCTCTTTGTCCTTTTGTCTGTGACATCTTTTGGTTATCTCCACCTATCACTGGCCCTCTATCCAGCTCTACTTGTCTCACCCCCCTTAAACCAGCTTATATTTCACCTCTCTTCTACTTTTGCTTAGTTCTGTTGAGTCATACGGACTCGAAAGATTAACTGTGCTCCTATCCGCAGATGCTGCCAGACCTGCTGAGTTTTTCCAGGTATTTTTATTTTTGTTTTGGATTTCCAGCATCCGCAGTTTTTTTGCTTTTATCCAGGTGTTTTCATAACATTGACAGGTTGAGTATCTTGTAAATCCTTCCAACACACATCAACGGCAGGCAGAAGGAGTGGGAGAGATTCCTGGTCAGTCTCTCCCATCACTGTCTGTAGCTCCGGACTGCAACATGCATGTCAAAATGTATGTTGCCACAGCAACTTGGACTCCTTGAGGGAGCCACTTGGCTGGTGTGGATCAGATTGGTGCCAACAGGAGGGGGTTTGATCCCTGTTAAGCATTGGGGTGGATTCGGGACCTGCCTTGCCCTTGCCCTACTCGTGGCGGAGATCATGGCGCTGTGGGTTGGACCTGCCTTTGGGTAAGTAGCTGAAAAGGAAGAACATACTTGCAGCATCTGTCAGTAGCATATTTCGGTAAGTGGCTGAGTGGTTTGAAAAGACAAGCTTTTCATCTCCAGCACTTAAATTTGGAGCTAGTCAGCCTAATGAGATGAAAACCTCCTTTCCATCAATAATGGTGGTCATATACGAAATAATTCAGGAAAGCACCTATCTTTATGAAGTGCCGTTCACATTGTAAGAATATCACAAAGCACTGCCCAGCAAACCTTTTACTTTTAAAGAAAGAATCAACACTTATCTAGAGCCTTCCATGACCTTAGGATGTCCCAAGGCACTTTACAGCTAATGAAGTGCTTTGAAAGCACAGTCACTGTTGAGAGATATGGATAACCAGATTACCAGAAGAAAACCTTGCTTTTTTTTCAAATAGTGCCATGGGATCTTAAGGATTCACCTGAAGAAGCAGATGGGATCTTACCTTAACATAAATTGAAAGAAAGAATTGCATTTTTGGAACACCTTTCATGACCCCAGGATCTCCCAGAGTGCTCTGCAACTAATGAACTTTTCTTCGAAGTGTCCTCACTTTTGCCAGATAGAGAAATGGGACTGTCAATTTGCACACATAAAGATCCCACAAACAACAAAAGGTAAATGACCAAATAATCTTGGTTTTAGTGGGACAGAACAGTGAGTGTTACACCAAAAATGACCGTTGGGGGGTGGTGGGGTGGGGGTGGGGGGGGGGGTGGTTGAAACATTACATTCCCATCCCAATGCATTTGATGAGCTCTTCAAATGGGCCTATCACTGTACAGCCAGACTGCCCACCTCAATCAAGCTGGCCCTTTTAATATGCAACTAAGGGTCTGATGACCTTTTGGGACACTGATTGCCATTTTATGGCTGTGCTGGGTGGACCATGCACTGTGCACACTCTGCACGGTATCAGCTGCCAGTCCAGCTGCTCAAAGTCCACTCATGGTGAAAACCTACCCCAGAGGCTCCTAAGGTGGTTCCTTGTGTTGTCATGACAAATATATTGGATGCTTCGGAAGCCCATGTGGTAATTAGAAAGGAACAGACCGTCCTTCACTGTTGAAAAAATATGCAGGGTGGGTTATGTCCATATACGAGACTGAGGAAAAACCACTGGCATTACTTTCACTGAGTTTTAAGGAGCTTTCAGTTAGTGCACCACTAGAAGTAAGAAGCTTTGTGAATATGCAACAAGCACTCACTGGGTCCACCTTCTCCAAAAGCCGTAGAAGGGTAGAAGAGTGAGTCATCAAATCCAACTCTCTCATAAAAGGAGTGAGGCACAATTGTCATTTCTCATCCCGCCTGGTCAATGCTTTCATCAGTGATGAGTTGAATGGCATTGGAAGAGCTCTCCTCAAGGAGTCAGTTACACGTGTTTCTAAAAGGCACTGAAATGTGTCTTTTTGTAGATGATATGGTGTTGCTCATGGAGTTACCAGGGTATCTCATGTGCTCCTTCACCATCTTGAACAATGAGCTAGTCAATTAGGAATCTCTGCAACAATTGCAATGGTCCTGGCTGAGTAAGCACTATGAAGGATAGCAGGTCTGTGCTGGTGACCTGCAAGGATATTAGCTGGTTAAATTCCAACAGTTTTTGTGACATTCAAGTCTTGATTCTACCATCTTGTGCCTGACACCTATGGACCTAGATATGCAAAATGAATATCTAAGGAAGAGGGAGTGTGCTCTCCACATCAGATAAACTTTACCTGTGTGGATTTTCTTGGTGGTTAGGATTGGAGATATTTAGAAGTGGTGATCTGTGTGTGTGCCACCATGTCAGAAATTCAGCTGATCGGAAAGAACATTTCCTCCTTTATTCACATTAGGAAGTGATGAATTATTAGATGTAATGAACATTAATAAGGCATATAATTAATGCCTCATACAGGCTTCCATTTGTATAAACGACTCCTATAAAATAAGCAGCACAGGCAAACCAGACAATCAAGATAATGAGAAAAGGTGAGGCCACCAAGGAGTTATCCATGCATGTCATATCTGATTGGACTACTTAGAGCATTAAGGGGTCCTGCTCTTGTCTGCCAAAACTGTTCATGATTGCAAGACCATCCTGAAATACAAATACAACCTTTGGCTTCTTTTCTCTCTTGCAAATGGTCTTCTTAAGCCCTTCTCCACTGTCTCCTCCACCCTCACCTCCAACAACAAGTATGAGCAACTCATGGACTTCTTTGTCACTAAGTTTAAGACCATCCGATCAGTGGCCTTTGCTGCTTTGTTCCATTTCCCTTGTCCACCTGGCTATACTTCCTCTAACATTGACCCCTGTCCTAGTCCTGAAATCCTATCTTTCTCTAGTTTCTTCTCGCATGCCTCTCTGAGCTTATTTTGTTCATTAGGCCCTCCTCCTGATCCCTCAACCCCATTCCCTCTAAACAGCCGACCACCCAACTTTCCTTCCTGGTTCTCATTGTGGCTGATGGTAATGATTCCCTTTCCTCGGATACTTTCACACCCTCCTTCAAATCACCCCTCTCCTCAAATTAAAAAGCTTTCACCCCTCTGTCCTTGTAAACCACTGCTCCATCTCCAACCTCCTTTTCCTCTCCAAAGTCCTTCAATGTGCGGTCACCTCCAAAATTATCTTTCCTGGAACTCCATAGGCGGAATTTTATGGCCCTCCTGCTGGCAGGATTTTCCAGTCCTCCTGCCAGCGGGATTTTCCGGTCCCGCCAAAGTCAGTGGTCTTTTGAACAGCTTGCCGCTTATTACAACCCTGTCCCCGCCACAACAGGGCCATAAAGTTCTGTCCCATGTTTGAATCGCTACAACCAAGTCCCTGCTATAGTCCGAGACCTGCTTTTACCACTTGACATCCTATGTAAACCTGACAAAGTTAAGTCTTCTTGATCTCCCTGCTGCCTTTGACCTGATAGACCACGCCATCCTCCTCCAACACCTCTCCATTGTCATCCATCTAGATGGCACTGCATCTGCCTGGTTCTGTTCTTATCTCGATAATCATAGCCAGACTATCATTTGCGATGGCTTCTTTCTGCTTCGTCTGGTGTCCCCCAAGGACCTATATTTGCCCCCCACCTTTGTTTTTCATCCACATGCTGCCCCTTGGCAACATCATCTGAAAACATAGTTTTCACATGCATGCTGATGGCACCCAGTTCTATCTCATCACCAGCTCTCTCAGTCCCCCCACTGGTTCCAAATTGTCAGTCTACTTGTCCCACATTAACTACTGGATGAGGAGAAATTTCTTCCAATGAAATATTTGGAAAATCATTGCTTTCAGTCCCTGTTACAAAGTCCATTTCCTAGCTCCTACCTCAATCCCTCTTCCTGGCAATGGTCTGAGGATATATTTCAGCTATTTGAACACCATCTATTTCCACCTCTGTAACATTGTCCAACTCTGCACCTGCCTCAACTCATCTGCTGCTGACCATCATCCATGACTTTGTTATCTCTAAACTTGCCTATTCCAACACATCCCTGTCAGCCTCCCAATTTCTGCCCTCCAGCCCTCCATAAGCTTAAAGTAATCAAAAATTCTGCTGCCTGCGTCCTGATTCGACTATGCCGGTTAAACAATGCCAAAATTTTAAAATTCTCATCCCTGGACTGGTTTTTCCAAAACCTCCAAGGCCACACCCCTCACTATCTCTCTAACCTCCCCGAGCTCCACAGTCCCCTGAGGTATCTGCTGTCCTCCAATTCTGGCCTCTTGAGCATGCCTAATGTTAATTGGTCGCCATGCCTTCAGCTTCCAAGGCCCCAAGTTTTGGAATTCCTCCTAAATCTAGCTGCCTCTCTTTCTCTTTCCTCCTTTAAGAAGATCCTTAAAACCCACCTGTTTGGCCAAGGTGTTGGTCATCTTCCCTAATATCACCAGCATCTCAGTGTCTAATTTTTCTTAATAATGCTCTGTGAAGCACCTTGTGATATTTTATTACGTTAAAGGTGCTATATACATATGAGTTGCTGCTGTTGTTGTTGTTGAGATATAGACCAGGGAGTAAAAAGAAGTATGAGTTTGCAAATAAATGGGACGAGTCTGTTGAGGAGGAAGGAAATCATAGATCTTCAAAAGTGATTGCAACAATGTCCTCGAAGATACGTAACCACTAACAATAAAGCACTAATGGAAAACTCACAGGGGTGGCACAAAGTCAATTTGGCTGAAGTCTAATAGTTTCTGAGATTGCCGAGAGTGAATCAGTCTAATGCTCATGAGTCATAATCGCAACTCGAAGCTTGTGAATAAACTCCCCATATTCTCTCATTTCTTGAGGAAAATGTGTTGACATTACATCTTTCTCCTCCCTCATCTTCAGCTCACACAGTTCATCTTCACCAAGCCTTTCTGCATTTTCTTTTTGATAAGTTATTCACCTGCTCTTTCACTTGCCATTGTCTTACTTCGTAAGACTTGGACATAATGAATTCTTGGAATTGTGACTTATCTCAATCCTGAAAGTGCATTCAAATGCTCCTCATCACAATCAATGACATCAGGCCTATGCCCAATGATTCTCTATCATAGAATCATAGAATATTGGCAGCACAGAAAGAAACCATTCAGCCCATCGTGTCTGTGCTGGCTCTCTGAAAGAGCAATTCACCCAGTGCCACTCCCTTGCCTTTTCCCCATAGCCTGCCCACTTTTCCTTACCAGGTAATCATCTAACTCCCTATTGGATGCCTTGAATGAAGCAGCCTCTACCACACCTTCAGGCAGCACATTCTAGATCTTAACCGTGAAAAGCATTTCCTTATGTTACCATTGCTTCTTCTGTCAATTATCTTAAATCTGTGTCTCCTGATTCACCAATCTCAGTGAAACTAGAAAAGTAGATAATCTTTGCATAAATTTTTTTTTATTGATGCTCATCATGGTCTCTTTTAGACAGGTTATTAACCCTCCATTCCTGTCAACTTGTGTCTTTATCACTTTAATTGTTACTTCTTGCTGCAATGGCAAGATCCCAATGCAGAATCCTCAAGCTAGCTACTGATGGGTGCAACAAGTTTGGGGGCAGATTTCATTCACACATATATTCATTCTCATATAAACCAATTCATGGACTTTAATGGACTAGAAAAGGAGCAGGTACCATAAGATGGGCTCACTGCCTCATTTGTGAAAGGCATATATTTCTGTCAGGCTAATAGCTCAGTTGGAAGGTAGTGGTGGATGTCAGATCCCATATGAAAGACGCCGGAGTTTCATTATAATATTCAATTGGCATAGCATTATAAAACTTCTCACAGTTCTTTGTCTTTATTTCACGTCCATGCTGGCTCAAAGTCAAACCATATAAAGCAGGTGGCCAGAATTGTTAGGCGTTAAGTGGATTACAGAAGCAAGTTCTAAGAGTCCGTTGAGAAGGGTCTGGTGCTGCATTTTAGCTGCCGTTAAGCCTTTGTGTCAATGAGTTACCCACCCGCCCCCCCCAGAACTATTACTGCTCTCAGTGAGATTCCCAGTGGAAATTCCCCTATTTGATACATTTGGAAGAAGTGGTCAACCAATAGAGAGATAGCAGGCAGGCCAGGCTGCACCAGAGGAGCCCTGCATTCATCTGATAATATCTACACAACCTCCCAGCCACATCTGTAGACAACATTGGACATGACTTGCAATGGCAAATAATCAGGGCATATGGAAGCTCCAACTCTTAAGATGGCATGGAGTCGCAGAATGGAAGTTGCCAGCCGTTTAGTGGGCACGTGGTCAAGGGAGCAGGTGTGTGTTGAATGTTGTGATAACTTGGAGAGGGTATAGGGGAAGATGGTAGACAAAATAGAGAGAGAATTGGAGTGCAAAGGGAAAGTCTGGTTTGTTGGGTAAGGGAGGCAACAGAACAGGTGGCCCCCAACCTTAGTGACAAAAAAAAATTCATGAGCTCATTATACTTGTTTGAGGCACCAGTGACAGGTTCAGAAGAGAGAAAATTAAGAAGATGGTTGAGAGTGGAAAAATCTAACCAGCCAAATTTGGCAGGGCCAAGATATCAATACAATCAGGCAGAATAACGTTGTGGATGATAAGGTTCTTGTTGAGAGTGATTGGACATTCTAGAAAGAAATATTGACTGAGGCCGGATTTACTGATCTATAGCAGAATCCAAGTAGGTAAGCACAGATGCTTTTGTGAATGGTAATTGGTTCAGCGATATGCAAAAGAGGAAAGCAGAGTTTTCCCAAACTTAGTCCCACAAGAAATAAATTAGATGGATATAATTGGAATAAACCTTCCCAGCAATTTACGACTTTACCCTAAATCAGGATACAGGTGGACAATGCCAAATTACTGTTCAACACCTACAGAGGTAGGTGCCTCTGAACTGGTGATTTTGAGCCACATGCTCTCACAGTCAGCCTTAGACCACCATCAGGTGTGACCATTCCCTGCAAATTAAACCTGAAACAAACACCATTTAAATGTGAATCCACTGAGTTCCAATCCCCTTCGAGCCCGACAATTTTTTAAAAAGAAAAGAATCCTCAAGACTCCAATGGGAAAAAATGCTGGACAAGATTTCACTTTTTAAAATGGTTATTATAACAAATCAACTAAAATCAATGTAACGGAAACATTAATTAACAGGCAAAGGGCATTTCTGATAAAAAAGATAAATTTCACTTTAAATAGTTGACACCATAAAGATGCGGGCATGATTACCACTGACAAGGCACACGTCCAAGAACCTTCTCTCACTCGGGTTACAACAGTCCTGATGGCACAGGATCCCCAGACACTCCCTTCTCCAACCCCTTTAAATTGTCTGGTAGGCTCTGGCAACACTGAAACAGCAGCAATTGGCATTGTCCAATCCACAATCCATCGCTCTTCCTGTCTTCAGTGTTCTGTCCTTCCAACTGAATGACACACACAGTAAGGCAGTCTCGGCTCTAGTCTCAGAGACCTGCTTCAACGGCAGGATCTGTTTAAAGACTGCCAGCCAGAAAAAAAATCAGACTGAAGCCTAATCCTGCTGCAATTAGCTTTCTACTTAGCCTTCTTAGCTGTTCACCCTGTGGCCACCCCAGATCACATGGGCATTTCTGAGAACTTAATGATGTCAGAATAAGGAAACCAATTAACCCCCTTTCAAAATATTCTCCGGTCCACTTTGTTCTTAATGGAGCAATGCGCAAAAGAAAATACAGACTTTTCCCAGCACACGGGTCAACACAACTGATATAAACTTAACTTGAAAGGCAGCCAAAAAAAATCATTTTATGAAAGGCAATAAGCTCCCAAAGACTGCTTTCCTGGAACAATCTGAACTCCAAATGTCGCTGCATTTCTCACACTCTGAATGTGAGCAGGACATTACTGGAATGACTCCTGCGCTACAAGGGTTAAATTACGAGGAACAGTTAGCCGCACTCAGGTTGCATTCCCTGAGAATTTGGTGGGGGCTAAAGAATGGCTTGATCAAAGTTTGCAAGATATTAAGGCGAAGATAGGATAGATACAGGGAAACTATTTCTGCTGGTTGGGAAGTCTAGGAACAGGGGATATAGTTTAAAAAGTTAAAGCTAGACCTTTCAGGAATGAAATTAAGAAACACTACAAGTAAAGGTTGGTTTGGAACGCTCTTCCTCAAACAGCAATTGATTCTTGATCAATCTTACGTGCATCTTTTCTAAAATGGATCAATTGAAACTGCTCTATCTATAACATACTTACATAGCGTCAAATTGAGGTGTCGATGGTGTATTATTTTTCTTTGTTGAATGTATTTATAAAGGTGAAGAATGTCAATGTTGAAGAGTGGATCTGTCTTCCAACTTGGGCAGCAATAAATACTACCAGGTCAGGTATAGCTGTGGGTAAATGTTCCCTTTACTCTGCCTCAATGGGGTATCATGACTAAAACCTCAGAAGAAGTGCATCAATGTGATTTTCTTCCAATTCCCATACTAGTCATCCTCACGGGCTGCCTGAGTCAAATTGGCAATTTAGTGCTCAGTGGTTCAAAACTATTGGTCATTCTGTGCTTTGTGTTGAGACCAGCAAAACCTGTTTCACATCATACATTTAAAGAAGAAAGAGGCTTTTATTTCTTATAAACTGTGGTTGCATTCAAACCCAGGATAGTCTTCAACGTATTTGTAGTTTTATTAGCCAAGAGTGCCCAGTGAAACATTGCAATGCAAAGGGTACTTCTATGCTATTAACAACTATAATAGTGCTTTATTTAGGGGGACAGGGTGGTACAGTAAATTATATGAGGATCAATTTTCCGGATGTGATGGCAGATTACAACAGAACAAAACAAGTCACAGGGAGGCAGAGAAATTAGGTGAAGATCCATATCATAGATTCTTGGAACTTTGCATCACATGTGACATTTTGACTGGATGTAGAGCTGGCCCAAAACGTTTTTGCTCAGCTTCATTTAAATATAATCAGGTAAATTCAGGTGGGAATTGGAATTATTCCGTGATTCTGGCTAGAGGAGGGGAGGGGCATAATGGGGAACAGAACTCAGATCTGCTGTGCCTTTCCCCTTGCATCTCTCCCTGAAGTTGCACTCCACAGAAATGGCGCAGTGGGATCTTTTGTGTCGATCTGAACTGCAGTTGGGGGGTCTCAGTTTTACATCTTATATGAAAGACAGGGTTTCATGACAATGTAGCACCCTAACGCACTGCTTGCCTGCTTAATTCCTGCCGATGGAACATTCTGCCACAGTGAGTGACTGAATTCATCCATCTTCTGAGGGAGAAACAGGCTGAATGAGATCCAACTTGCACCCCATTCTCTGTGGCCATTATCTCCGCTGAGAGCCTTGTTACAGCTTGAATTTGTATAGTGGGTTTAATATAAAAGGGGCCCCCAGCATTTCATTGATGGATATCAGAATGGACAGTGAGCCAGAAAAAAAGAGATTAGAACTATTGAGTCGTACCATTTTGCAGCAGTGAAGGAGACGATGTGACTGCGTAGAATCTTTGCCAGAACAATCCAAAACTGATCTCAGTGTTCACTCTCTCCCCATGGCCCTATGTCTTTCTCTACTACAGATATTTGTTCCACTTTCCCTTAAAAGATTTATTATTTTTAATTTATGGGATGTGGACCACACTAACAAGGCCAGCATTTATTGCCCTTGAGAAGGTTATGGTGAGCTATCCTCTTGAATACAACAGAATAGCTTGCTAAAATAAAAGCAAAATGCTGCAGGTGCTGGAAATCTGATACAAAAACAGAAAATGCTGGAAAAAAACTCAGTGGGTCAGGCAGCTCCTGTGGAGAGAGAAACAGAGTTAACGTTTTGAGTATAATAGGACTGCTTGTCGAAGAAGAATCATACGGACTTGAAACGTTAACTCTGTTTCTGTTTTTGCTGTTGAATGGTTTGCTAGGCCATTTCAGAGGGAAGTTAAGAGTCAATCACATTGCTGTAGGCCTGGAGTCACATCTGTAGGCCTGGAGTCACATCTGTAGGCCTGGAGTCACATCTGTAGGCCTGGAGTCACATGTAACCCAGGCTGGGTAAGGGCAGCAGGTTTCCTTCCCATTGGCCCAAATCTGCCAATCTCCAAAACTTCGGGAACAGACAATTGACCAAGATGCAGGTCAGGACCCTCCGGAAGTCCCTATGTGAGAACTGCCTGGGAAATTAAAACTTCCAATCGGCTGATCCCCAACTGTCCTGGACCCTACATGGATGTCTTCAGACTTCAGACAGATCTACGAGTAGTCACCAAGGAAAGGTTAGACAGATTAAAACCTGGTCTAACAACTGGGGAACTCCACAACTGGCTCCCCCAATCATCCTCCCTAATGCCCCCCATCCTCCCATTTCCACTGACCAGACCCAACTAAACCCCTGACTACCCAGCAACTCCGACCCGAACCCCAATCCCCCCACCTGACCCAACAACTGACTATAAGGCCTGACCGGACCCGACTGCCCCCTGACCACCCGGCTACCCCCGATCTGATACCCACTAACCCACATCAACCACCAATCCGCCCCACCCACTCACCCACCTACCATCTCACCCACCCACCCACTCACCCACCCACCCAAGCAACTACCAGCCCTCTCACCCACACATCCACCTCACCCACTCACCCACCTACCATCTCACACACCTAACCACTCACCCACCTACCCACTCAGCCAACTACCCACTCACCCACCTACCCACTCACCCAAATACCCAATCACCCACCAGCACACTCACCCACCTAACCACTCACCCACCTACGCACTCACCCACCTACCATCTCACCCACCTACCCACTCACCCAACTAACCAATCACCCACCAGCCCACTCACCCATCTAACCACTCACCCACCTACCCACTCACCCACCTACCCACTCACCCATCAGCCCACTCACCCACCTACCCAATCACACACCAGCCCACCTACCCACCTACCCACTCACCCACCTACCCACTCACCCACCTACCCACTCACCCACCTACCTACTCACCCACCTACCCGCTCACCCACCTACCCACTCACCCACCAGCCCACTCACCCACCTACCCACTCACCCACCAGCCCACTCACCCACCTACCCACTCACCCACCTACCTACTCACCCACCTACCCACTCACTCACCTACCCACTCACCCACCAGCCCACTCACCCACCTACCCACTCACCCACCTACCCACTCACCCACCAGCCCACTCACCCACCTACCCAATCACCCACCTACCCACTCACCCACCTACCCACTCACCCACCAGCCCACTCACTCATCTACCCACTCACCCACCTACCCACTCACCCACCTACCCACTCACCCACATACCCACTCATCCACCAGCCCACTCATCCACCTACCCACTCACCCACCTACCCAATCACCCACCAGCCCACTCACTCAACTACCAACTCACCCACCAGACCAATCACCCACCAGCCCACTCACCCACCAGCCCACTCACTCAACTACCAACTCACCCACCAGACCACTCACCCACCAGACCACTCACCCACCAGCCCACTCACCCACCAGCCAACTCACCCACCTACCCACTCACCCACCTACCCAATCACCCACCAGCCCACTCACCCACCTACCCACTCACCCACCTACCCACTCACCGACCTGCCCACTCACCCACCTACCCACTCACCCACCAGACCACTCACCCACCAGACCACTCACCCACCAGACCACTCACCCACCAGCCCACTCACCCACCTACCCAATCATCCACCTACCCACTCACCCACCTACCCACTCACCCACCAGCCCACTCATCCACCTACCCACTCACCCAACTACCCACTCATCCACCTACCCACTCACCCACCTACCCAATCACACACCAGCCCACTCATCAACCTACCCACTCACCCAACTACCCACTCACCCACCTACCCACTCACCCACCTATCCACCTCACATACTCACACACCTACCCACTCACCCAGCAGCCCACTCACCCAGCAGCCCACTCACCCACCTACCCACTCACCCACATACCCACTCATCCACCAACACACTCACCCACCAGCACACTCACCTACCAGCCCACTCACCCACCTACCCACTCACCCACCTACCCACTCAGCCACCAAACCACTCACCCACCAGACCACTCACCCAGCAGACCATTCACCCACCAGCCCACTCAACCACCTACCCACTCATCCACCTACCCACTCACCCACCTAACCACTCACCCACCAGCGCACTCATCCACCTACCCACTCACCCAACTACCCACTCATCCACCTACCCACTCACCCACCTACCTACTCACCCACCAGCCCACTCATTCACCTACCCACTCACCCACCTACCCAATCACCCACCTACTCACTCACCCACCAGCCCACTCACCCACCAGCCCACTCACCCACCAGCCCACTCACCCACCTACCCACTCACCCACCAAACCACTCACCCACCAGACCACTCACACACCAGACCATTCACCCACCAGCCCACTCACCCACCTAACCACTCATCCACCTACAAACTCACCCACATACCCACTCAAGCACCAGCCCACTCATCTACCTACCCACTCACCCAACTACCCACTCATCCACCTACCCACTCACCCACCTACCCACTCACCCACCAGCCCACTCATCCACCTACCCACTCACCCACCTACCCACTCACCCAACTATCCACTCACCCACCTACCCACACACCCAACTACCCAATCACCCACCAGCCCACTCACCCATCTAACCACTCACCCACCTACCCACTCACCCACCTACCCACTCACCCAACAGCCCACTCACCCACCTACCCACTCACCCACCAGCCTAATCACCCATCTACCCACTCACCCACCTACCCACTCACCCACCTACCCACTAACCCACCAGCCCACTCACCCACCTACCCACTCACCCACCTACCCACTCAACCACCTACCCACTCACCCACCAGCCCACTCACCCATCTACCCACTCACCCACCTACCCACTCACCCACCGACCCACTCACCCAACAACCCAATCACCCAATTACCCACTCACCCACCTAACCACTAGCCAACCTACCCACTCACCCACCTACCCACTCACCCACCAGCCCACTCACCCACCTACCCACTCACCCACCAGCCCACTCACCCACCTACCCACTCACCCACCTACCCACTCACCCACCTACCCACTCACCCAACAGCCCACTCACACACCTACCCAATCACCCAACTACCCACTCACCAACGTACCCACTCACCCACGTACCCACTCAACCACCAGCCCACTCACTCACATACCCACTCACCCACCTACCCACTCACCCACCCACCCACTCACCCACCTGCCCATTCACCCAACTGACCACTCATCCACCTACCCACTCACCCACCTGCCCACTCACCCACATACCCACTCACCCACCTACCCAATCACCCACCAGCCCACTCACTCAACTACCAACTCACCCACCAGACCACTCACCCACCAGCCCACTCATCCACCAGCCCACTCACCCACCAGCCAACTCACCCACCTACCCACTCACCCACCTACCCAATCACCCACCAGCCCACTCACCCACCTACCCACTCACCCACCTACCCACTCACCGACCTGCCCACTCACCCACCTACCCACTCACCCACCAGACCACTCACCCACCAGAGCACTCACCCACCAGACCACTCACCCACCAGCCCACTCACCCACCTACCCAATCATCCACCTACCCACTCACCCACCTACCCACTCACCCACCAGCCCACTCATCCACCTACCCACTCACCCAACTACCCACTCATCCACCTACCCACTCACCCACCTACCCAATCACACACCAGCCCACTCATCAACCTACCCACTCACCCAACTACCCACTCGCCCACCTACCCACTCACCCACCTATCCACCTCACATACTCACACACCTACCCACTCACCCAGCAGCCCACTCACCCAGCAGCCCACTCACCCACCTACCCACTCACCCACCTACCCACTCATCCACCAACACACTCACCCACCAGCACACTCACCTACCAGCCCACTCACCCACCTACCCACTCACCCACCTACCCACTCAGCCACCAAACCACTCACCCACCAGACCACTCACACACCAGACCATTCACCCACCAGCCCACTCAACCACCTACCCACTCATCCACCTAACCACTCACCCACCTACCCACTCACCCACCAGCCCACTCATCCACCTACCCACTCACCCAACTACCCACTCATCCACCTACCCACTCACCCACCTACCTACTCACCCACCAGCCCACTCATTCACCTACCCACTCACCCACCTACCCAATCACCCAACTACTCACTCACCCACCAGCCCACTCACCCACCAGCCCACTCACCCACCAGCCCACTCACCCACCTACCCACTCACCCACCAAACCACTCACCCACCAGACCACTCACACACCAGACCATTCACCCACCAGCCCACTCACCCACCTAACCACTCATCCACCTACAAACTCACCCACATACCCACTCAAGCACCAGCCCACTCATCTACCTACCCACTCACCCAACTACCCACTCATCCACCTACCCACTCACCCACCTACCCACTCACCCACCAGCCCACTCATCCACCTACCCACTCACCCACCTACCCACTCACCCAACTACCCACTCACTCACCTACACACTCACCCACCTATCCACCTCACCCACTCACCCACCTACCCACACACCCAACTACCCAATCACACACGAGCCCACTCACCCATCTAACCACTCACCCACCTACCCACTCACCCACCTACCCACTCACCCACCAGCCCACTCACCCACCTACCCACTCACCCACCAGCCCAATCACCCACCTACCCACTCACCCACCTACCCACTCACCCACCTACCCACTCACCCACCAGCCCACTCACCCACCTACCCACTCACCCACCTACCCACTCAACCACCTACCCACTCACCCACCAGCCCACTCACCCATCTACCCACTCACCCACCTACCCACTCACCCACCGACCCACTCACCCAACAACCCAATCGCCCACCAGCCCACTCACCCACCTAACCACTAACCCACCTACCCACTCACCCACCTACCCACTCACCCACCAGCCCACTCACCCACCTACCCACTCACCCACCAGCCCACTCACCCACCTACCCACTCACCCACCTACCCACTCACCCACCTACCCACTCACCCACCAGCCCACTCACCCACCTACCCAATCACCCAACTACCCACTCACACACGTACCCACTCACCCACGTACCCACTCAACCACCAGCCCACTCACTCACCTACCCACTCACCCACCTACCCACTCACCCACCCACCCACTCACCCACCTGCCCACTCACCCAACTGACCACTCATCCACCTACCCACTCACCCACCTGCCCACTCACCCACCTACCCACTCACCCACCTACCCAATCACCCACCAGCCCACTCACTCAACTACCAACTCACCCACCAGACGACTCACCCACAAGCCCACTCACCCACCAGCCCACTCACCCACCTACCTACTCACCCAACTACCCACTCATCCACCTACCCACTCACCCACCTACCCAATCACCCACCTACTCACTCACCAACCAGCCCACTCACCCACCAGCCCACTCACCCACCAGCCCACTCACCCACCAGCCCACTCATCCACCTACCCACTCACCCAACTACCCACTCATCCACCTACCACTCACCCACCTAGCAACTCACCCACCAGCCCACTCATCAACCTACCCACTCACCCAACTACCCACTCACCCACCTACCCACTCACCCACCTATCCACCTCAGCCACTCACACCTACCCACTCACCCACCAGCCCACTCACCCAGCAGCGCACTCACCCACCTACCCACTCACCCACCTACCCACTCATCCACCAACCCACTCATCCACCAACCCACTCACCCACCAGCACACTCACCCACCAGCACACTCACCCACCTACCCACTCAGCCACCAAACCACTCACCCACCAGACCACTCACCCACCAGACCATTCACCCACCAGACCACTCAACCACCTACCCACTCATCCACCTACCCACTCACCCACCTACCCACTCACCCACCAGCCCACTCATCCACTTACCCACTCACCCAACTACCCACTCATCCACCTAACCACTCACCCACCTACCTACTCACCCACCAGCCCACTCATCCACCTACCCACTCACCCACCTACCCAATCACCCACCTACTCACTCACCCACCTATCCACCTCACCCACACACCCACCTACTCACTCACCCACCAGCCCACTCACCCACCAGCCCACTCACCCACCAGCCCACTCACCCACCTACCCACTCACCCACCAAACCACTCACCCACCAGACCACTCACACACCAGACCATTCACACACCAGCCCACTCACCCACCTAACCACTCATCCACCTACAAACTCACCCATCTACCCACACACCCAACAGCCCACTCATCTACCTACCCACTCACCCAACTACCCACTCATGCACCTACCCACTCACCCACCTACCCACTCACCCACCAGCCCACTCACCCACCTACCCACTCACCCACCAAACCACTCACCCACCAGACCACTCACACACCAGACCATTCACACACCAGCCCACTCACCCACCTAACCACTCATCCACCTACAAACTCACCCATCTACCCACTCACCCACCAGCCCACTCATCTACCTACCCACTCACCCAACTACCCACTCATGCACCTACCCACTCACCCACCTACCCATTCACCCACCAGCGCAATCATCCACCTACCCACTCACCCACCTACCCACTCACCCAACTACCCAATCACCCACCAGCCCACTCACCCATCTAACCACTCACCCACCTACCCACTCACCCACCTACCCAATCACCCACCAGCCCACTCACCCACCTACACACTCACCGACCTACCCACCCACCCACCTACCCACTCACCTCCTACCCACTCACCCACCTACCGACTCACCCACCAGCCCACTCACTCACCTACCCACTCACCCAACTACCTACTCAACCACCTACCCACTCACCCACCAGCCCACTCACCCAACTACCCACTCACCCACTACCCACTCACCCACCGACCCACTCACCCAACAACCCAATCACCCACCAGCCCACTCACCCACCTAACCACTCACCCACCTACCCACTCACCCACCTACCCACTCACCCACCAGCCCACTCATCCACCTACCCACTAACCCAACTACCAACTCACTCACCTACACACTCACCCACCTATCCACCTCACCCACTCACCCACCTACCCACTCACCTAACTCCCGAATCGCCCACCAGCCCACTCACCCATCTAACCACTCACCCACCTACCCAGTCACCCACCTACCCTCTCACCCACCTACCCAATCACCCACCAGCCCACTCACCCACCTACCCACTCACCCACCTACCCACTCACCCACCTACCCACTCACCCACCAGCCCACTCACTCACCTACCCACTCACCCACCTACCCACTCACCCACCGACCTTCTCACCCAACAACCCAATCACCCACCAGCCCACTAACCCACCTACCCACTCACCCACCTACCCACTCACCCACCTACCCACTCACCCACAAGCCCACTCACCCACCTACCTCTCACCCACCAGCCCAACAACCCACCTACCCACCTACCCACTCACCCATCTACCCACTCACCCACCTACCCACTCACCCAGCTACCCACTCACCCACCAGCCCACTCACCCACCTACCCACTTGACCACCTACCCACTCACCCACCTACCCACTCACCCACCAGCCCACTCACCCACCTACCCAATCACCCAACTACCCACTCACCCACGTACCCACTCACCCAACAACCCACTCAACCACCAGCCCACTCACTCACCTACCCACTCACCCACCTACCCACTCACCCACCTACCCACTCACCCACCACCCACCCACCCAACTCCCCACTCATCCACCTACCCACTCACCCACCAGCCCACTCAACCACCAGCCCACTCACCCACCAGCCCACTCACCCACGTACCCACTCACCCAACTACCCACACACCCACCAGCCCACTCACCCACCTACCCACTCACCCACCAGCCCACTCACCCACCTGCCCACTCACCCACCTACCCACTCACCCACCAGCCAACACACCCACCAGCCCACTCACCCACCTACCCACTCACCCACCAGAGCCCTTACCCACCAGAGCACTCACCCACCAGACCACTCACCCACCAGGCAACGAAGGGTCATGAGGACTCGAAACGTCAACTCTTTTCTTCTCCGCCGATGCTGCCAGACCTGCTGAGTTTTTCCAGGTAATTCTGTTTTTGTTTTGGATTTCCAGCATCCGCAGTTTTTTTGTTTTTTTTACTCACCCACCTACCCACTCATCCACCTACCCACTCACCCACCTACCTACTCACCCACCAGCCCACTCATCCACCTACCCACTCACCCACCTACCCAATCACCCACCTACTCACTCACCCACCTATCCACCTCACCCACACACCCACCTACTCACTCACCCACCAGCCCACTCACCCACCAGCCCACTCACCCACCAGCCCACTCACCCACCTACCCACTCACCCACCAAACCACTCACCCACCAGACCACTCACACACCAGACCATTCACACACCAGCCCACTCACCCACCTAACCACTCATCCACCTACAAACTCACCCATCTACCCACTCACCCACCAGCCCACTCATCTACCTACCCACTCACCCAACTACCCACTCATGCACCTACCCACTCACCCACCTACCCATTCACCCACCAGCCCACTCATCCACCTACCCACTCACCCACCTACCCACTCACCCAACTACCCACTCACTCACCTACACACTCACCCACCTATCCACCTCACCCAACAACCCAATCACCCACCAGCCCACTCACCCATCTAACCACTCACCCACCTACCCACTCACCCACCTACCCACTCACCCACCTACCCAATCACCCACCAGCCCACTCACCCACCTACCCACTCACCCACCTACCCACCCACCCACCTACCCACTCACCCAACTACCCACTCACTCACCTACACACTCACCCACCTATCCACCTCACCCAACTACCCAATCACCCACCAGCCCACTCACCCATCTAACCACTCACCCACCTACCCACTCACCCACCTACCCACTCACCCACCTACCCAATCACCCACCAGCCCACTCACCCACCTACCCACTTACCCACCTACCCACCCACCCACCTACCCACTCACCCACCTACCCACTCACCCACCAGCCCACTCACTCACCTACCCACTCACCCAACTACCTACTCAACCACCTACCCACTCACCCACCAGCCCACTCACCCAACTACCCACTCATCCACCTACCCACTCACCCAAATACCCACTCACCCAAATACCCACTCACCCAACTACCCACTCAACCACCAGCCCACTCACTCACCTACCCACTCACCCACCTACCCACTCACCCAGCCACCCACTCACCCACCTGCCAACTCACCCAACTGACCACTCATCCACCTACCCACTCACCCACCTGCCCACTCACCCACCTACCCACTCACCCACCTACCCAATCACCCACCAGCCCAGTCACTCAAATACCAACTCACCCACCAGGCCACTCACCCACCAGCCCACTCACCCGCCAGCCCACTCACCCACCTACCCACTCACCCACCTACCCACTCACCCACCTTCCCACTCACCCACCTGCCCAATCACCCACCAGCCCACTCACTCAACTACCAACTCACCCACCAGACCACTCACCCACCAGACCACTCACCCACCAGCCCACTCACCCACCAGCCCACTCACTCAACTACCAACTCACCCACCAGACCACTCACCCACCAGAGCACTCACCCACCAGCCCACTCACCCACCAGCCCACTCACCCACCTACCCACTCAACCACCAGCCCACTAACCCACCTACCCACTCACCCACCAGACCACTCACCCACCAGAGCACTCACCCACCAGACCACTCACCCACCAGCCCACTCACCCACCTACCCACTCATCCACCTACCCACTCACCCACCTACCCACTCACCCACCAGCCCACTCATCCACCTACCCACTCACCCAACTACCCACTCACCCACCAGCCCACTCACCCACCAGCCCACTCACCCACCAGCCCACTCACCCACCTACCCACTCACCCACCTACCCACTCACCCACCAGCCCACTCATCCACCTACCCACTCACCCAACTACCCACTCACCCACCAGCCCACTCACCCACCAGCCCACTCACCCACCAACCCACTCACCCACCTACCAACTCATCCACCTACCCACTCAACCACCTCTCCACTCACCCACCAGCCCACTCATCTACCTACCCACTCACCCAACTACCCACTCACTCACCTACACACTCACCCACCTATCCACCTCACCCACTCACCCACCTACCCACTCTCCCAACTACCCAATCACCCACCAGCCCACTCACACATCTAACCACTCACCCACCTACACACTCACCCACCTACCCACTCACCCACCTACCCAATCACGCACCAGCCCACTCACCCACCTACCCACTCACCCACCTAACCACTCACCCACCTACCACTCACCCAACAACCCAATCACCCACCAGCCCACTAACCCACCTACCCAATCACACACCTACCCTCTCACCCACCGACCCACTCACCCACCAGCCCACTCACCCACCTACCAATCACCCACCAGCCCAACAACCCACCTACCCACCTACCCACTCACCCATCTACCCACTCACCCACCTACCCACTCACCCACCTACCCACTCACCCACCAGCCCACTCACCCACCTACCCACTCACCCACCTACCCACTCACCCACCTACCCACTCACCCACCAGCCCACTCACCCACCTACCCAATCACCCAACTACCCACTCACCCACGTACCCACTCACCGAACTACCCACTCAACCACCAGCCCACTCACTCACCTACCCACTCACCCACCTACCCACTCACCCACCTACCCACTCACCCACCTACCCACTCACCCAACTGCCCACTCATCCACCTACCCACTCACCCACCTGCCCACTCACCCACCTACCCACTCACCCACCTACCCAATCACCCACCAGCCCACTCACTCAACTACCAACTCACCCACCAGCCCACTCACCCACCAGCCCACTCACCCACGTACCCACTCACCCAAGTACCCACTCACCCACCAGCCCACTCACCCACCTACCCACTCACCCACCAGCCCACTCACCCACCTGCCCACTCACCCACCTACCCACTCACCCACCAGCCCACACACCCACCAGCCCACTCACCCACCTACCCACTCACCCACCAGAGCCCCCACCCACCAGAGCACTCACCCACCAGACCACTCACCCACCAGGCAACTCACCCACCTACCCACTCATCCACCTACCCACTCACCCACCTACCTACTCACCCACCAGCCCACTCATCTACCTACCCACTCACCCACCTACCCAATCACCCACCTACTCACTCACCCACCTCTCCACCTCACCCACACACCCACCTACTCACTCACCCACCAGCCCACTCACCCACCAGCCCACTCACCCACCAGCCCACTCACCCACCTACCCACTCACCCACCAAACCACTCACCCACCAGACCACTCACACACCAGACCATTCACACACCAGCCCACTCACCCACCTAACCACTCATCCACCTACAAACTCACCCATCTACCCACTCACCCACCAGCCCACTCATCTACCTACCCACTCACCCAACTACCCACTCATGCACCTACCCACTCACCCACCTACCCATTCACCCACCAGCGCAATCATCCACCTACCCACTCACCCACCTACCCACTCACCCAACGACCCACTCACTCACCTACACACTCACCCACCTATCCACCTCACCCAACTACCCAATCACCCACCAGCCCACTCACCCATCTAACCACTCACCCACCTACCCACTCACCCACCTACCCAATCACCCACCAGCCCACTCACCCACCTACCCACTCACCGACCTACCCACCCACCCACCTACCCACTCACCCTCCTACCCACTCACCCACCTACCGACTCACCCACCAGCCCACTCATTCACCTACCCACTCACCCAACTACCTACTCAACCACCTACCCATTCACCCACCAGCCCACTCACCCAACTACCCACTCACCCACTACCCACTCACCCACCGACCCACTCACCCAACAACCCAATCACCCACCAGCCAACTCACCCACCTAACCACTCACCCACCTACCCACTCACCCACCTACCCACTCACCCACCAGCCCACTCATCCACCTACCCACTAACCCAACTACCAACTCACTCACCTACACACTCACCCACCTATCCACCTCACCCACTCACCCACCTACCCACTCACCCAACTCCCGAATCACCCACCAGCCCACTCACCCATCTAACCACTCACCCACCTACCCAGTCACCCACCTACCCTCTCACCCACGTACCCAATCACCCACCAGCCCACTCACCCACCTACCCACTCACCCACCTACCCACTCACCCACCTACCCACTCACCCACCTACCCACTCACCCACCAGCCCACTCACTCACCTACCCACTCACCCACCTACCCACTCAACCACCTACCCACTCACCCACCTACCCACTCACCCACCGACCTTCTCACCCAACAACCCAATCACCCACCAGCCCACTAACCCACCTACCCACTCACCCACCTACCCACTCACCCACCTACCCACTCACCCACAAGCCCACTCACCCACCTACCTCTCACCCACCAGCCCAACAACCCACCTACCCACCTACCCACTCACCCATCTACCCACTCACCCACCTACCCACTCACCCAGCTACCCACTCACCCACCAGCCCACTCACCCACCTACCCACTTGACCACCTACCCACTCACGCACCTACCCACTCACCCACCAGCCCACTCACCCACCTACCCAATCACCCAACTACCCACTCACCCACGTACCCACTCACCCAACAACCCACTCAACCACCAGCCCACTCACTCACCTACCCACTCACCCACCTACCCACTCACCCACCTACCCACTCACCCACCACCCACCCACCCAACTCCCCACTCATCCACCTACCCACTCACCCACCAGCCCACTCAACCACCAGCCCACTCACCCACCAGCCCACTCACCCACGTACCCACTCACCCAACTACCCACACACCCACCAGCCCACTAACCCACCTACCCACTCACCCACCAGCCCACTCACCCACCTGCCCACTCACCCACCTACCCACTCACCCACCAGCCAACACACCCACCAGCCCACTCACCCACCTACCCACTCACCCACCAGAGCCCTTACCCACCAGAGCACTCACCCACCAGACCACTCACCCACCAGGCAACGAAGGGTCATGAGGACTCGAAACGTCAACTCTTTTCTTCTCCGCCGATGCTGCCAGACCTGCTGAGTTTTTCCAGGTAATTCTGTTTTTGTTTTGGATTTCCAGCATCCGCAGTTTTTTTGTTTTTTTTACTCACCCACCTACCCACTCATCCACCTACCCACTCACCCACCTACCTACTCACCCACCAGCCCACTCATCCACCTACCCACTCACCCACCTACCCAATCACCCACCTACTCACTCACCCACCTATCCACCTCACCCACACACCCACCTACTCACTCACCCACCAGCCCACTCACCCACCAGCCCACTCACCCACCAGCCCACTCACCCACCTACCCACTCACCCAACAAACCACTCACCCACCAGACCACTCACACACCAGACCATTCACACACCAGCCCACTCACCCACCTAACCACTCATCCACCTACAAACTCACCCATCTACCCACTCACCCACCAGCCCACTCATCTACCTACCCACTCACCCAACTACCCACTCATGCACCTACCCACTCACCCACCTACCCATTCACCCACCAGCCCACTCATCCACCTACCCACTCACCCACCTACCCACTCACCCAACTACCCACTCACTCACCTACACACTCACCCACCTATCCACCTCACCCAACAACCCAATCACCCACCAGCCCACTCACCCATCTAACCACTCACCCACCTACCCACTCACCCACCTACCCACTCACCCACCTACCCAATCACCCACCAGCCCACTCACCCACCTACCCACTCACCCACCTACCCACCCACCCACCTACCCACTCACCCACCTACCCACTCACCCACCTACCCACTCACCCACCAGCCCACTCACCCATCTAACCACTCACCCACCTACCCACTCACCCACCTACCCACTCACCCACCTACCCAATCACCCACCAGCCCACTCACCCACCTACCCACTCACCCACCTACCCACCCACCCACCTACCCACTCACCCACCTACCCACTCACCCACCAGCCCACTCACTCACCCACCCACTCACCCAACTACCAACTCAACCACCTACCCACTCACCCACCAGCCCACTCACCCAACTACCCACTCACCCACTACCCACTCACCCACCGACCCACTCACCCAACAACCCAATCACCCACCAGCCCACTCACCCACCTAACCACTAACCCACCTACCCACTCACCCACCTACCCACTCAGCCACCAGCCCACTCATCCACCTACACACTCACCCAACTACCCACTCACTCACCTACACACTCACCCACCTATCCACCTCACCCACTCACCCACCTACCCACTCACCCAACTACCGAATCACCCACCAGCCCACTCACCCATCTAACCACTCACCCACCTACCCAGTCACCCACCTACGCTCTCACCCACCTAACCAAACAACCACCAGCCCACTCACCCACCTACCCACTCACCCACCTACCCACTCACCCACCTACCCACTCACCCACCTACCCAGTCACCCACCAGCCCACTCACTCACCTACCCACTCACCCAACTACCCACTCAACCACCTACCCACTCACCCACCTACCCACTCACCCACCGACCTTCTCACCCAACAACCCAATCACCCACCAGCCCACTAACCCACCTACCCACTCACCCACCTACCCACTCACCCACCTACCCACTCACCCACCAGCCCACTCACCCACCTACCAATCACCCACCAGCCCAACAACCCACCTACCCACCTACCCACTCACCCATCTACCCACTCACCCAACTGCCCACTCATCCACCTACCCAATCACCCACCTGCCCACTAAACCACCTACCCACTAACCCACCTACCCACTCACCCACCTACCTACTCACCCACCAGCCCACTCATCCACCTACCCACTCACCCAACTACCCACTCACTCACCTACACACTCACCCACCTATCCACCGCACCCACTCACCCACCTACCCACTCACCCAACTACCGAATCACCCACCAGCCCACTCACCCATCTAACCACTCACCCGCCTACCCAGTCACCCACCTACCCTCTCACCCACCTACCCAATCACCCACCAGCCCACTCACCCACCTACCCACTCACCCACCTACCCACTCACCCACATACCCACTCACCCACCTACCCACTCACCCACCAGCCCATTCACTCACCTACGCACCCACCCACCTACCCACTCAACCACCTACCCACTCACCCACCAGCCCACTCAGCCACCTACCCACTCACCCACCCACCCAATCACCCACCGACCCACTCACCCAACAAGCCAATCATCCACCAGCCCACTCACCCACCTAACCACTCACCCACCTACCCACTCACCCACCTACCCACTCACCCAACAGCCCACTCACCCACCTTCCCAATCACCCTCCAGCCCACCTATCCACCTACCCACCTACCCACTCACCCACCTACCCACTCACCCACCTACCCACTCACCCACCTAGCAACTCACCCACCAGCCCACTCACCCACCTACCCAATCACCCAACTACCCACTCACCCACGTACCCACTCAACCAACTACCCACTCAACCACCAGCCCACTCACCCACCTACCCACTCACCCACCTACCCACTCACCCACCAGCCCACTCACCCACCTACCCACTCACCCACCAGCCCACTCACCCACCAGCCCACTCACCCACTTACCCACTCACCCACCAGACCACACACCCACCAGAGCACTCACCCACCAGACCACTCACCCACCAGCCCACTCACCCACTTACCCACTCATCCAGCTAAACACTCACCCACCTACCCACTCACTCACCAGCCCACTCATCCACCTACCCACTCACGCAACTACCCACTCATCCACCTACCCACTCACCCACCTACCCACTCACCCACCAGCCCACTCATCCACCTACCCACTCACCCAATTACCCACTCACCCACCTACCCACTCACCCACCTATCCACCTCACCATCACACCCACCTACCCACTCACCCACCAGCCCACTCACCCACCAGCCCACTCACCCACCTACCCAATCACCCACCTACCCACTCACCCACATACCCACTCACCCACCTACCCACTCACCCACAAGCCCACTCACTCACCTACCCACTCACCCACCTACCCACTCAACCACCTACCCACTCACCCACCAGCCCACTCAGCCACCTACCCACTCACCCACCCACCCACTCACCCACCGACCCACTCACCCAACAACCCATTCATCCACCAGCCCACTCACCCACCTAACCACTCACCCACCTACCCACTCACCCACCTACCCACTCACCCACCAGCCCACTCACCCACCTACCCAATCACCCTCCAGCCCACCTACCCACCTACCCACCTACCCACTCACCCACCTACCCACTCACCCACCTACCCACTCACCCACCTACCCACTCACCCACCAGCCCACTCACCCACCTACCCAATCACCCAACTACACACGCACCCACGTACCCACTCACCCAACTACCCACTCAACCACCAGCCTACTCACCCACCTACCCACTCACCCACCTACCCACTCACCCACCAGCCCACCTACCCACCTACCCACCTACCCACTCACCCATCTACCCACTCACCCACCTACCCACTCACCCACCTACCCACTCACCCACCAGCCCACTCATCCACCTACCCACTCACCCAATTACCCACTCACCCACCTACCCACTCACCCACCTATCCACCTCACCAACACACCCACCTACCCACTCACCAACCAGCCCACTCACCCACCAGCCCACTCACCCACCTACCCACTCACCCACCAAACCACTCACCCATCAGACCACTCACACACCAGACCATTCACCCACCAACCCACTCACCCACCTACCAACTCATCCACCTACCCACTCAACCACCTATCCACTCACCCACAAGCCCACTCATCTACCTACCCACTCACCCAACTACCCACTCATCCACCTACCCACTCACCCAACTACCCACTCACCCACCAGCCCACTCATCCACCTACCCACTCACCCACCTACCCACTCACCCAACTACCAACTCACTCACCTACACACTCACCCACCTATCCACCTCACCCACTCACCCACCTACCCACTCACCAACTAGCCAATCACCCACCAGCCCACTCACACATCTAACCACTCACCCACCTACACACTCACCCACCTATCCACTCACCCACCTACCCAATCATGCACCAGCCCACTCACCCACCTACCCACTCACCCACCTACCACTCACCCACCTACCCACTCACCCACCAGCCCACTCACCCACCTACCCACTCACCCACCTACCCACTCACCCACCGACCCACTCACCCAGCAACCCAATCACCCACCAGCCCACTAACCCACCTACCCACTCACCCACCTACCCACTCACCCATCTACCCTCTCACCCACCAGCCCACTCACCCACCTACCAATCACCCACCAGCCCAACTACCCACCTACCCACCCACCCACTCACCCATCGACCCACTCACCCACCTACCCACTCACCCACCTACCCACTCACCCACCAGCCCACTCACCCACCTACCCACTCACCCACCTACCAACTCACCCACCTACCCACTCACCCACCAGCCCACTCACCCACCTACCCAATCACCCAACTACCCACTCACCCATGTACCCACTCACCCAACTACCCACTCAACCACCAGCGCACTCACTCACCTACCCACTCACCCACCTACCCACACACCCACCTACCCACTCACCCACCACCCACTCACCCAACTGCCCACTCATCCACCTACCCACTCACCCACCTGCCCACTCACCCACCTACCCACTCACCCACCTACCCAATCACCCACCAGCCCACTCACCCAACTACCAACTCACCCAACGGACCACTCACCCACCAGCCCACTCACCCACCAGCCCACTCACCCACGTACCCACTCACCCACCTACCCACTCACCCACCAGCCCACTCACCCACCTACCCACTCACCCACCTACTCACTCACCCACCTGCCCACTCACCCACGTACCCACTCACCCACCAGCCCACACACCCACCAGCCCACTCCCCCACCTACCCACTCACCCACCAGAGCACTCACCCACCAGAGCACTCACCCACCAGCCCACTCACCCAACTACCCACTCACCCACTACCCACTCACCCACTGACCCACTCACCCAACAATCCAATCACCCACCAGCCCACTCACCCACCTAACCACTAACCCACCTACCCACTCACCCACCTACCCACTCACCCACCAGCCCACTCATCCACCTACCCACTCACCCAACTACCCACTCACTCACCTACACACTCACCCACCTATCCACCTCACCCACTCACCCACCTACCCACTCACCCAACTACCGAATCACCCACCAGCCCACTCACCCATCTAAGCACTCACCCACCTACCCAGTCACCCACCTACCCTCTCACCCACCTACCCAATCACCCACCAGCCCACTCACCCACCTACCCACTCACCCACCTACCCACTCACCCACATACCCACTCACCCACCTACCCACTCACCCACCAGCCCACTCACTCACCTACCCACTCACCCACCTACCCACTCAACCACCTACCCACTCACCCACCAGCCCACTCAGCCACCTACCCACTCACCCACCCACCCACTCACCCACCGACCCACTCACCCAACAACCCAATCATCCACCAGCCCACTCACCCACCTAACCACTCACCCACCTACCCACTCACCCACCTACCCACTCACCCACCAGCCCACTCACCCACCTACCCAATCACCCTCCAGCCCACCTACCCACCTACCCACCTACCCATTCACCCACCTACCCACTCACCCACCTACCCACTCACCCACCTACCCACTCACCCACCAGCCCACTCACCCACCTACCCAATCACCCAACTACCCACTCACCCACGTACCCACTCACCCAACTACCCACTCAACCACCAGCCCACTCACCCACCTACCCACTCACCCACCTACCCACTCACCCACCTGCCCACTCACCCACCTACCCACTCACCCACCAGCCCACTCACCCACCAGCCCACTCACCCACCTACCCACTCACCCACCAGACCACACCCCCACCAGAGCACTCACCCACCAGACCACTCACCCACCAGCCCACTCACCCACTTACCCACTCATCCACCTAAACACTCACCCACCTACCCACTCACCCACCAGCCCACTCATCCACCTACCCACTCACCCAACCACCCACTCATCCACCTACCCACTCACCCACCTACCCACTCACCCACCAGCCCACTCATCCACCTACCCACTCACCCAATTACCCACTCACCCACCTACCCACTCACCCACCTATCCACCTCAACAACACACCCACCTACCTACTCACCCACCAGCCCACTCACCCACCAGCCCACTCACACACCTATCCACTCACCCACCTACCCACTCACCCACATACCCACTCACCCACCTACCCACTCACCCACAAGCCCACTCACTCACCTACCCACTCACCCAACTACCCACTCAACCACCTACCCACTCACCCACCAGCCCACTCAGCCACCTAACCACTCACCCACCCACCCACTCACCCACCGACCCACTCACCCAACAACCCAATCATCCACCAGCCCACTCACCCACCTAACCACTCACCCACCTACCCACTCACCCACCTACCCACTCACCCACCAGCCCACTCACCCACCTACCCGCTCACCCACCAGACCACTCACCCACCAGACCACTCACGCACCAGACCATTCACCCACCAGCCCACTCACCAATTACCCACTCATCCACCTAAACACTCACACACCTACCCACTCACCCACCAGCCCACTCATCCACCTACCCACTCACCCAACTACCCACTCATCCACCTACCCACTCACCCACCTACCCACTCACCCACCAGCCCACTCATCCACCTACCCACTCATCCAACTACCCACTCACCCACCTACCCACTCACCCACCTATCCATCTCACCCACTCACCCACCTACTCACTCACCCACCAGCCCACTCACCCACAAGCCCACTCACCCACCAGCCCACTCACCCACAAGCCCACTCACCCACCTACCCACTCACCCACCAGACCACTCAACCAGCAGACCAGTCACACACCAGACCATTCACCCACCAACCCACTCACCCACCTACCAACTCATCCACCTACCCACTCAACCTCCTACCCACTCACCCACCTGCCCACTCATCTACCTACCCACTCACCCAACTACCCACTCACCCACCTACCCACTCACCCAACTACCCACTCACACCTACACACTCATCCACCTATCCACCTCACCCACTCACCCACCTACCCACTCACCCAACTACCCAATCACCCACCAGCCCACTCACACATCTAACCGCACACCCACCTACCCACTCACGCACCTACCCACTCACCCACCTACCCAACCACGCACCAGCCCACTCACCCACCTACCCACTCAGCCACCTACCCACTCACCCACCTACCACTCACCCACCTACCCACTCACCCACCAGCCCACTCACCCACCTACCCACTCACCCACCTACCCACTCACCCACCGACCCACTCACCCAACAACCCAATCACCCACCAGCCCACTAACCCACCTAACCACTCACCCACCTACCCACTCACCCACCTACCCACTCACCCACCAGCCCACTCACCCACCTACCAATCACCCACCAGCCCACCTACCCACCTACCCACCTACCCACTCACCCATCTACCCACTCACCCACCTACCCACTCACCCACCTACCCAGTCACCCACCAGCCCACTCACCCACCTACCCACTCACCCACCTACCCACTCACCCACCTACCCACTCACCACCAGCCCACTCACCCACCTACCCAATCACCCAACTACCCACTCACCCACGTACCCACTCACCCAACTACCCACTCAACCACCAGCCCACTCACCCACCTACCCACTCACCCACCTACCCACTCACCCACCTGCCCACTCACCCACCTTCCCACTCACCCACCAGCCCACTCACCCACCAGCCCACTCACCCAGCTTCCCACTCACCCACCAGACCACACACCCACCAGAGCACTCACCCACCAGACCACTCACCCACCAGCCCACTCACCCACTTACCCACTCATCCACCTAAACACTCACCCACCTACCCACTCACCCACCAGCCCACTCATCCACCTACCCACTCACCCAACTACCCACTCATCCACCTACCCACTCACCCACCTACCCACTCACCCACCAGCCCACTCATCCACCTACCCACTCACACAATTACCCACTCACCCACCTACCCACTCACCCACCTATCCACCTCACCAACACACCCACCTACCCACTCACCAACCAGCCCACTCACCCACCAGCCCACTCACCCACCTATCCACTCACCCACCTACGCACTCACCCACATACCCACTCACCCACCTACCCACTCACCCACCAGCCCACTCACACACCTACCCACTCACCCACCTACAATCTCACCCACCTACACACTCACCCACCTGCCCACTCACCCAACTGCCCACTCATCCACCTACCCACTCACCCACCTGCCCACTCACCCACCTACCCACTCACCCACCTACCCAATCACCCACCAGACCTCTCACTCAACTACCAACTCACCCACCAGACCACTCACCCACCAGCGCACTCACCCACCAGACCACTCACCCACCAGACCATTCACCCACCAGCCCACTCACCCGCCTACCCTCTCATCCGCCTAGCCACTCACCCACCTACCCACTCACCCACCAGCCCACTCATCCACCTACCCACTCACCCAACTAACCACTCAAACACCTACCCACTCACCCACCTACCTACTCACCCACAAGCCCACTCACACAGCTACCCACACACCCAACTACCCACTCACCCACCAGCCCACTCACCCACCAGCCCATGCACCCAGCAGCCCACTCAACCACCTACCCACTCATACTCCTACCCACTCACCCAACTACCCACTCACCCACCTACCCACTCACCCACCTACCCAATCACCCACCAGACCACTCACCCACCTACCCACTCACCCACATACCCACTCACCCACCTACCCACTCACCCACCAGCCCACTCACTCACCTACCCACTCACCCACCTACCCACTCACCCACCTACCCACTCACCCACCTGCCCACTCACCCACCTACCCACTCACCCACCAACCCACACACCCACCAGCCCACTCACCCACCTACCCACTAATCCACCAGACCACTCACCCACCAGAGCACTCACCCACCAGACCACTCACCCACCAGCCCACTCACCCACCTACCCACTCATCCACCTACCCACTTACCCACGTACCCACTCACCCACCAGCCCACTCATCCACCTACCCACTCACCCAACTACCCACTCATCCACCTACCCTCTCACCCACCTACCCACACACCCACCAGCCCACTCATCCACCTACCCACTCACCCAACTGCCCACTCACCCACCTACCCACTCATTCACCAACCGACTCACCCACCAGCCCACTCACCCACCTACCCACTCAGCCACCAAACCACTCACCCGCCAGACCACTCACCCACCAGACCATTCACCCACCAGCCCACTCACCCACCTACCCACTCATCCACCTACCCACTCACCCCCCTACCCACTCACCCACCAGCAAACTCATCCACCTACCCACTCACCCACCTTTCCACCTCACCCACTCACCCACCAACTCATCACTACACACTCACCCACCTACCCACTCACCCACGTGCCCACTCACCCACCTACCCACTCACCCACCTAACCAATCACCCACCAGCACACTCACTCACCTACCAACTCACCCACCAGCCCAGTCACCCACCAGCCCAATCACCCACCAGACCACTCACCCACCAGACCACTCACGCACCCGACCATTCACCCACCAGCCCACTCACCCTACTATCCACTCACCCACCCACCCACCCACCCATCTTCCCACTCACCCACCTGCCCACTCACCCACCTACCCATTCACCCACCAACCCACTCTCTCACCTACCCACTCACCCACCAGACCACTCACCCACCAGACCACTCACCCACCAGACCATTCACCCACCAGCCCACTCACCCGCCTACCCTCTCATCCGCCTAGCCACTCACCCACCTACCCACTCACCCACCAGCCCACTCATCCACCTACCCACTCACCCAACTAACCACTCAAACACCTACCCACTCACCCACCTACCTACTCACCCACAAGCCCACTCACACAGCTACCCACACACCCAACTACCCACTCACCCACCAGCCCACTCACCCACCAGCCCATGCACCCAGCAGCCCACTCAACCACCTACCCACTCACCCACCTACCCACTCACCCACCTACCCACTCACCCACCAGCCCACTCACCCACCTACCCAATCACCCAACTACCCACTCACCCACGTACCCACTCACCCAACTACCCACTCAACCACCAGCCCACTCACCCACCTACCCACTCACCCACCTACCCACTCACCCACCTGCCCACTCACCCACCTACCCACTCACCCACCAGCCCACTCACCCACCAGCCCACTCACCCACCTACCCACTCACCCACCAGACCACACACCCACCAGAGCACTCACCCACCAGACCACTCACCCACCAGCCCACTCACCCACTTACCCACTCATCCACCTAAACACTCACCCACCTACCCACTCACCCACCAGCCCACTCATCCACCTACCCACTCACCCAACTACCCACTCATCCACCTACCCACTCACCCACCTACCCACTCACCCACCAGCCCACTCATCCACCTACCCACTCACACAATTACCCACTCACCCACCTACCCACTCACCCACCTATCCACCTCACCAACACACCCACCTACCCACTCACCAACCAGCCCACTCACCCACCAGCCCACTCACCCACCTATCCACTCACCCACCTATGCACTCACCCACATACCCACTCACCCACCTACCCACTCACCCACCAGCCCACTCACACACCTACCCACTCACCCACCTACAATCTCACCCACCTACACACTCACCCACCTGCCCACTCACCCAACTGCCCACTCATCCACCTACCCACTCACCCACCTGCCCACTCACCCACCTACCCACTCACCCACCTACCCAATCACCCACCAGACCTCTCACTCAACTACCAACTCACCCACCAGACCACTCACCCACCAGCGCACTCACCCACCAGCCCACTCACCCACCTACCCACTCACCCACCTACCCACTCACCCACCAGCCCACTCACCCACCTACCCACTCACCCACCTACCCACTCACCCACCTGCCCACTCACCCACCTACCCACTCACCCACCAACCCACACACCCACCAGCCCACTCACCCACCTACCCACTAATCCACCAGACCACTCACCCACCAGAGCACTCACCCACCAGACCACTCACCCACCAGCCCACTCACCCACCTACCCACTCATCCACCTACCCACTTACCCACGTACCCACTCACCCACCAGCCCACTCATCCACCTACCCTCTCACCCAACTACCCACTCATCCACCTACCCACTCACCCACCTACCCACACACCCACCAGCCCACTCATCCACCTACCCACTCACCCAACTGCCCACTCACCCACCTACCCACTCACCCACCTATCCACCTCACCCACTCACCCACCTACCCACTCACCCACCTACCCACTCATTCACCAACCGACTCACCCACCAGCCCACTCACCCACCTACCCACTCAGCCACCAAACCACTCACCCGCCAGACCACTCACCCACCAGACCATTCACCCACCAGCCCACTCACCCACCTACCCACTCATCCACCTACCCACTCACCCCCCTACCCACTCACCCACCAGCAAACTCATCCACCTACCCACTCACCCACCTTTCCACCTCACCCACTCACCCACCAACTCATCACTACACACTCACCCACCTACCCACTCACACACGTGCCCACTCACCCACCTACCCACTCACCCACCTAACCAATCACCCACCAGCACACTCACTCACCTACCAACTCACCCACCAGCCCACTCACCCACCAGCCCAATCACCCACCAGACCACTCACCCACCAGACCACTCACGCACCCGACCATTCACCCACCAGCCCACTCACCCTACTATCCACTCACCCACCCACCCACCCACCCACCTTCCCACTCACCCACCTGCCCACTCACCCACCTACCCATTCACCCACCTACCCACTCTCACACCTACCCACTCACCCACCAGACCACTCACCCACCAGACCACTCACCCACCAGACCATTCACCCACCAGCCCACTCACCCGCCTACCCTCTCATCCGCCTAGCCACTCACCCACCTACCCACTCACCCACCAGCCCACTCATCCACCTACCCACTCACCCAACTAACCACTCAAACACCTACCCACTCACCCACCTACCTACTCACCCACAAGCCCACTCACACAGCTACCCACACACCCAACTACCCACTCACCCACCAGCCCACTCACCCACCAGCCCATGCACCCAGCAGCCCACTCAACCACCTACCCACTCATACTCCTACCCACTCACCCAACTACCCACTCACCCACCTACCCACTCACCCACCTACCCAATCACCCACCAGACCACTCACCCACCTACCCACTCACCCACATACCCACTCACCCACCTACCCACTCACCCACCAGCCCACTCACTCACCTACCCACTCACCCACCTACCCACTCAACCAGCTACCCACTCACCCACCAGCCCACTCAGCCACCTACCCACTCACCCACCCACCCACTCACCCACCGACCCACTCACCCAACAACCCAATCATCCACCAGCCCACTCACCCACCTAACCACTCACCCACCTACCCACTCACCCACCTACCCACTCACACACCAGCCCACTCACCCACCTACCCAATCACCCTCCAGCCCACCTACCCACCTACCCACCTACCCACCTACCCACTCACCCACCTACCCACTCACCCACCTACCCACTCACCAACCTACCCACTCACCCACCAGCCCACTCACCCACCTACCCAATCACCCAACTACCCACGCACCCACGTACCCACTCACCCAACTACCCACTCAACCACCAGCCCACTCACCCACCTACCCACTCACCCACCTACCCACTCACCCACCTGCCCACTCACCCACCTACCCACTCACCCACCAGCCCACTCACCCACCAGCCCACTCACCCACCTACCCACTCACCCACCAGACCACACACCCACCAGAGCACTCACCCACCAGACCACTCACCCACCAGCCCACTCACCCACTTACCCACTCATCCACCTAAACACTCACCCACCTACCCACTCACCCACCAGCCCACTCATCCACCTACCCACTCACCCAACTCCCCACTCATCCACCTACCCACTCACCCACCTACCCACTCACCCACCAGCCCACTCATCCACCTACCCACTCACCCACCTACCCACTCACCCAACTACCCACTCACCCACCTACCCACTCACCCACCAACCCACACACCCACCAGCCCACTCACCCACCTACCCACTCACCCACCAGACCACTCACCCACCAGAGCACTCACCCAACAGACCACTCACCCACCAGCCCACTCACCCACCTACCCACTCATCCACCTACCCACTTACCCACGTACCCACTCACCCACCAGCCCACTCATCCACCTACCCACTCACCCAACTACCCACTCACCAACCTACCCACTCACCCACCTACCCACACACCCACCAGCCCACTCATCCACCTACCCACTCACCCAACTACCCACTCACCCACCTACCCACTCACCCACCTATCCACCTCACCCACTCACCCACCTACCCACTCACCCACCTACCCACTCATTCACCAACCGACTCACCCACCAGCCCACTCACCCACCTACCCACTCAGCCACCAAACCACTCACCCGCCAGACCACTCACCCACCAGACCATTCACCCACCAGCCCACTCACCCATCTACCCACTCATCCACCTACCCACTCACCCCACTACCCACTCACCCACCAGCTAACTCATCCACCTACCCACTCACCCACCTTTCCACCTCACCCACTCACCCACCAACTCATCACCCAACTACACACTCACCCACCTACCCACTCACCCACGTGCCCACTCACCCACCTACCCACTCACCCACCTAACCAATCACCCACCAGCACACTCACTCACCTACCAACTCACCCACCAGCCCACTCACCCACCAGCCCAATCACCCACCAGACCACTCACCCACCAGACCACTCACGCACCCGACCATTCACCCACCAGCCCACTCACCCTACTATCCACTCACCCACCCACCCACCCACCCACCTTCCCACTCACCCACCTGCCCACTCACCCACCTACCCATTCACCCACCAACCCACTCTCTCACCTACCCACTCACCCACCAGACCACTCACCCACCAGACCACTCACCCACCAGACCATTCACCCACCAGCCCACTCACCCACCTACCCTCTCATCCGCCTAGCCACTCACCCACCTACCCACTCACCCACCAGCCCACTCATCCACCTACCCACTCACCCAACTAACCACTCAAACACCTACCCACTCACCCACCTACCTACTCACCCACAAGCCCACTCACACAGCTACCCACACACCCAACTACCCACTCACCCACCTACGCACTCACCCACCTATCCACCTCACCCACTCACCCACCTACCCACTCACCCACCAGCCCACTCACCCACCAGCCCACTCACCCAGCAGCCCACTCACCCACCTACCCACTCACCCACCTACCCACTCACCCACCAGCCCACTCACCCACCAGCCCATGCACCCAGCAGCCCACTCAACCACCTACCCACTCATACTCCTACCCACTCACCCAACTACCCACTCACCCACCTACCCACTCACCCACCTACCCAATCACCCACCAGACCACTCACCCACCAGCCCACTCACCCACCTACCCACTCACCCACCTACCCACTCACCCACATACCCACTCACCCACCTACCCACTCACCCACCAGCCCACTCACTCACCTACCCACTCACCCACCTACCCACTCAACCACCTACCCACTCACCCACCAGCCCACTCAGCCACCTACCCACTCACCCACCCACCCACTCACCCACCGACCCACTCACCCAACAACCCAATCATCCACCAGCCCACTCACCCACCTAACCACTCACCCACCTACCCACTCACCCACCTACCCACTCACACACCAGCCCACTCACCCACCTACCCAATCACCCACCAGCCCACCTACCCACCTACCCACCTACCCACCTACCCACTCACCCACCTACCCACTCACCCACCTACCCACTCACCAACCTACCCACTCACCCACCAGCCCACTCACCCACCTACCCAATCACCCAACTACCCACGCACCCACGTACCCACTCACCCAACTACCCACTCAACCACCAGCCCACTCACCCACCTACCCACTCACCCACCTACCCACTCACCCACCTGCCCACTCACCCACCTACCCACTCACCCACCAGCCCACTCACCCACCAGCCCACTCACCCACCTACCCACTCACCCACCAGACCACACACCCACCAGAGCACTCACCCACCAGACCACTCACCCACCAGCCCACTCACCCACTTACCCACTCATCCACCTACCCACTCACCCACCTACCCACTCACCCACCAGCCCACTCATCCACCTACCCACTCACCCAATTACTCACTCACCCACCTACCCACTCACCCACCTATCCACCTCACCAACACACCCACCTACCCACTCATGCACCAGCCCACTCACCCACCAGCCCACTCACCCACCTACCCACTCACCCACCAAACCACTCACCCATCAGACCACTCACACACCAGACCATTCACCCACCAACCAACTCACCCACCTACCAACTCATCCACCTACCCACTCAACCACCTATCCACTCACCCACAAGCCCACTCATCTACCTACCCACTCACCCAACTACCCACTCATCCACCTACCCACTCACCCAACTACCCACTCACCCACCAGCCCACTCATCCACCTACCCACTCACCCACCTACCCACTCACCCAACTACCAACTCACTCACCTACACACTCACCCACCTATCCACCTCACCCACTCACCCACCTACCCACTCACCAACAACCCAATCACCCACCAGCCCACTCACACATCTAACCACTCACCCACCTACACACTCACCCACCTATCCACTCACCCACCTACCCAATCATGCACCAGCCCACTCACCCACCTACCCACTCACCCTCCTACCCACTCACCCACCTACCACTCACCCACCTACCCACTCACCCACCAGCCCACTCACCCACCTACCCACTCACCCACCGACCCACTCACCCAACAACCCAATCACCCACCAGCCCACTAACCCACCTACCCACTCACCCACCTACCCACTCACCCACCTACCCACTCACCCACCAGCCCACTCACCCACCTACCAATCACCCACCAGCCCAACTACCCACCTACCCACCCACCCACTCACCCATCTACCCACTCACCCACCTACCCACTCACCCACCTACCCACTCACCCACCAGCCCACTCACCCACCTACCCACTCAACCACCTACCCACTCACCCACCTACCCACTCACCCACCAGCCCACTCACCCACCTACCCAATCACCCAACTACCCACTCACCCACATACCCACTCACCCAACTACCCACTCAACCACCAGCGCACTCACTCACCTACCCACTCACCCACCTACCCACACACCCACCTACCCACTCACCCACCACCCACACACCCAACTGCCCACTCATCCACCTACCCACTCACCCACCTGCCCACTCATCCGCCTACCCACTCACCCACCTACCCAATCACCCACCAGCCCACTCACCCAACTACCAACTCACCCAACAGACCACTCACCCACCAGCCCACTCACCCACCAGCCCACTCCCCCACGTACCCACTCACCCACCTACCCACTCACCCACCAGCCCACTCACCCACCTACCCACTCACCCACCTACTCACTCACCCAGCTGCCCACTCACCCACGTACCCACTCACCCACCAGCCCACACACCCACCAGCCCACTCACCCACCTACCCACTCATTCACCAGAGCACTCACCCACCAGAGCACTCACCCACCAGCCCACTCACCCAACTACCCACTCACCCACTACCCACTCACCCACTGATCCACTCACCCAACAATCCAATCACCCACCAGCCCACTCACCCACCTAACCACTAACCCACCTACCCACTCACCCACCTACCTACTCACCCACCAGCCCACTCATCCACCTACCCACTCACCCAACTACCCACTCACTCACCTACACACTCACCCACCTATCCAGCTCACCCACTCACCCACCTACCCACTCACCCAACTACCGAATCACCCACCAGCCCACTCACCCATCTAACCACTCACCCACCTACCCAGTCACCCACCTACCCTCTCACCCACCTGCCCAATCACCCACCAGCCCACTCACCCACCTACCCACTCACCCACCTACCCACTCACCCACATACCCACTCACCCACCTACCCACTCACCCACCAGCCCACTCACTCACCTACCCACTCACCCACCTGCCCACTCAACCACCTACCCACTCACCCACCAGCCCACTCAGCCACCTACCACTCACCCACCCACCCACTCACCCACCGACCCACTCACCCAACAACCCAATCATCCAGCAGCCCACTCACCCACCTAACCACTCACCCACCTACCCACTCACCCACCTACCCACTCACCCACCAGCCCACTCACCCACCTACCCAATCACCCTCCAGCCCACCTACCCACCTACCCACCTACCCACTCACCCACCTACCCACTCACCCACCTACCCACTCACCCACCTACCCACTCACCCACCAGCCCACTCACCCACCTACCCAATCACCCAACTACCCACTCACCCACGTACCCACTCACCCAACTACCCCCTCAACCACCAGCCCACTCACCCACCTACCCACTCACCCACCTACCCACTCACCCACCTGCCCACTCACCCACCTACCCACTCACCCACCAGCCCACTCACCCACCAGCCCACTCACCCACCTACCCACTCACCCACCAGACCACACACCCACCAGAGCACTCACCCACCAGCCCATGTACCCAGCAGCCCACTCAACCACCTACCCACTCATACTCCTACCCACTCACCCAACTACCCACTCACCCACCTACCCACTCACCCACCTACCCAATCACCCACCAGACCACTCACCCACCAGCCCACTCACCCACCTACCCACTCACCCACCTACCCACTCACCCACATACCCACTCACCCACCTACCCACTCACCCACCAGCCCACTCACTCACCTACCCACTCACCCACCTACCCACTCAACCACCTACCCACTCACCCACCAGCCCACTCAGCCACCTACCCACTCACCCACCCACCCACTCACCCACCGACCCACTCACCCAACAACCCAATCATCCACCAGCCCACTCACCCACCTAACCACTCACCCACCTACCCACTCACCCACCTACCCACTCACACACCAGCCCACTCACCCACCTACCCAATCACCCACCAGCCCACCTACCCACCTACCCACCTACCCACCTACCCACTCACCCACCTACCCACTCACCCACCTACCCACTCACCAACCTACCCACTCACCCACCAGCCCACTCACCCACCTACCCAATCACCCAACTACCCACGCACCCACGTACCCACTCACCCAACTACCCACTCAACCACCAGCCCACTCACCCACCTACCCACTCACCCACCTACCCACTCACCCACCTGCCCACTCACCCACCTACCCACTCACCCACCAGCCCACTCACCCACCAGCCCACTCACCCACCTACCCACTCACCCACCAGACCACACACCCACCAGAGCACTCACCCACCAGACCACTCACCCACCAGCCCACTCACCCACTTACCCACTCATCCACCTACCCACTCACCCACCTACCCACTCACCCACCAGCCCACTCATCCACCTACCCACTCACCCAATTACTCACTCACCCACCTACCCACTCACCCACCTATCCACCTCACCAACACACCCACCTACCCACTCATGCACCAGCCCACTCACCCACCAGCCCACTCACCCACCTACCCACTCACCCACCAAACCACTCACCCATCAGACCACTCACACACCAGACCATTCACCCACCAACCAACTCACCCACCTACCAACTCATCCACCTACCCACTCAACCACCTATCCACTCACCCACAAGCCCACTCATCTACCTACCCACTCACCCAACTACCCACTCAACCACCTACCCACTCACCCAACTACCCACTCACCCACCAGCCCACTCATCCACCTACCCACTCACCCACCTACCCACTCACCCAACTACCAACTCACTCACCTACACACTCACCCACCTATCCACCTCACCCACTCACCCACCTACCCACTCACCAACTACCCAATCACCCACCAGCCCACTCACACATCTAACCACTCACCCACCTACACACTCACCCACCTATCCACTCACCCACCTACCCAATCATGCACCAGCCCACTCACCCACCTACCCACTCACCCACCTACCCACTCACCCACCTACCACTCACCCACCTACCCACTCACCCACCAGCCCACTCACCCACCTACCCACTCACCCACCGACCCACTCACCCAACAACCCAATCACCCACCAGCCCACTAACCCACCTACCCACTCACCCACCTACCCACTCACCCACCTACCCACTCACCCACCAGCCCACTCACCCACCTACCAATCACCCACCAGCCCAACTACCCACCTACCCACCCACTCACCCATCTACCCACTCAGCCACCTACCCACTCACCCACCTACCCACTCACCCACCAGCCCACTCACCCACCTAACCTCTCACCCACCTACCCAGTCACCCACCTACCCTCTCACCCACCTGCCCAATCACCCACCAGCCCACTCACCCACCTACCCACTCACCCACCTACCCACTCACCCACATACCCACTCACCCACCTACCCACTCACCCACCAGCCCACTCACTCACCTACCCACTCACCCACCTGCCCACTCAACCACCTACCCACTCACCCACCAGCCCACTCAGCCACCTACCACTCACCCACCCACCCACTCACCCACCGACCCACTCACCCAACAACCCACTCATCCACCATCCCACTCACCCACCTAACCACTCACCCACCTACCCACTCACCCACCTACCCACTCACCCACCAGCCCACTCACCCACCTACCCAATCACCCTCCAGCCCACCTACCCACCTACCCACCTACCCACTCACCCACCTACCCACTCACCCACCTACCCACTCACCCACCTACCCACTCACCCACCAGCCCACTCACCCACCTACCCAATCACCCAACTACCCACTCACCCACGTACCCACTCACCCAACTACCCCCTCAACCACCAGCCCACTCACCCACCTACCCACTCACCCACCTACCCACTCACCCACCTGCCCACTCACCCACCTACCCACTCACCCACCAGCCCACTCACCCACCAGCCCACTCACCCACCTACCCACTCACCCACCAGACCACACACCCACCAGAGCACTCACCCACCAGACCACTCACCCACCAGCCCACTCACCCACTTACCCACTCATCCACCTAAACACTCACCCACCTACCCACTCACCCACCAGCCCACTCATCCACCTACCCACTCAAGCAACTACCCACTCATCCACCTACCCACTCACCCACCTACCCACTCACCCACCAGCCCACTCATCCACCTACCCACTCACCCAATTACCCACTCACCCACCTACCCACTCACCCACCTATCCACCTCACCAACACACCCACCTACCCACTCACCCACCAGCCCACTCACCCACCAGCCCACTCACCCACCTACCCACTCACCCACCTACCCACTCACCCACATACCCACTCACCCACCTACCCACTCACCCACCAGCCCACTCACTCACCTACCCACTCACCCACCTACCCACTCAACCACCTACCCACTCACCCACCAGCCCACTCAGCCACCTACCCACTCACCCACCCACCCACTCACCCACCGACCCACTCACCCAACAACCCAATCATCCACCAGCCCACTCACCCACCTAACCACTCACCCACCTACCCACTCACCCACCTACCCACTCACCCACCAGCCCACTCACCCACCTACCCACTCACCCACCAGCCCACTCACCCACCAGCCCACTCACCCACCTACCCACTCACCCACCAGACCACACACCCACCAGAGCACTCACCCACCAGACCACTCACCCACCAGCCCACTCACCCACTTACCCACTCATCCACCTAAACACTCACCCACCTCCCCACTCACCCACCAGCCCACTCATCCACCTACCCACTCAAGCAACTACCCACTCATCCACCTACCCACTCACCCACCTACCCACTCACCCACCAGCCCACTCATCCACCTACCCACTCACCCAATTACCCACTCACCCACCTACCCACTCACCCACCTATCCACCTCACCAACACACCCACCTACCCACTCACCCACCAGCCCACTCACCCACCAGCCCACTCACCCACCTACCCACTCACCCACCTACCCACTCACCCACATACCCACTCACCCACCTACCCACTCACCCACCAGCCCACTCACCCACCAGCCCACTCCCCCACGTACCCACTCACCCACCTACCCACTCACCCACCAGCCCACTCACCCACCTACCCACTCACCCACCTACTCACTCACCCAGCTGCCCACTCACCCACGTACCCACTCACCCACCAGCCCACACACCCACCAGCCCACTCACCCACCTACCCACTCATTCACCAGAGCACTCACCCACCAGAGCACTCACCCACCAGCCCACTCACCCAACTACCCACTCACCCACTACCCACTCACCCACTGATCCACTCACCCAACAATCCAATCACCCACCAGCCCACTCACCCACCTAACCACTAACCCACCTACCCACTCACCCACCTACCTACTCACCCACCAGCCCACTCATCCACCTACCCACTCACCCAACTACCCACTCACTCACCTACACACTCACCCACCTATCCAGCTCACCCACTCACCCACCTACCCACTCACCCAACTACTGAATCACCCACCAGCCCACTCACCCATCTAACCACTCACCCACCTACCCAGTCACCCACCTACCCTCTCACCCACCTGCCCAATCACCCACCAGCCCACTCAACCACCTACCCACTCACCCACCTACCCACTCACCCACATACCCACTCACCCACCTACCCACTCACCCACCAGCCCACTCACTCACCTACCCACTCACCCACCTGCCCACTCAACCACCTACCCACTCACCCACCAGCCCACTCAGCCACCTACCACTCACCCACCCACCCACTCACCCACCGACCCACTCACCCAACAACCCAATCATCCAGCAGCCCACTCACCCACCTAACCACTCACCCACCTACCCACTCACCCACCTACCCACTCACCCACCAGCCCACTCACCCACCTACCCAATCACCCTCCAGCCCACCGACCCACCTACCCACCTACCCACTCACCCACCTACCCACTCACCCACCTACCCACTCACCCACCTACCCACTCACCCACCAGCCCACTCACCCACCTACCCAATCACCCAACTACCCACTCACCCACCTACCCAATCACCCACCTACCCACTCACCCACCTACCCACTCACCCACCTACCCACTCACCCACCTACCCACTCACCCACCAGCCCACTCACCCACCTACCCAATCACCCAACTACCCACTCACCCACGTACCCACTCACCCAACTACCCCCTCAACCACCAGCCCACTCACCCACCTACCCACTCACCCACCTACCCACTCACCCACCTGCCCACTCACCCACCTACCCACTCACCCACCAGCCCACTCACCCACCAGCCCACTCACCCACCTACCCACTCACCCACCAGACCACACACCCACCAGAGCACTCACCCACCAGCCCATGTACCCAGCAGCCCACTCAACCACCTACCCACTCATACTCCTACCCACTCACCCAACTACCCACTCACCCACCTACCCACTCACCCACCTACCCAATCACCCACCAGACCACTCACCCACCAGCCCACTCACCCACCTACCCACTCACCCACCTACCCACTCACCCACATACCCACTCACCCACCTACCCACTCACCCACCAGCCCACTCACTCACCTACCCACTCACCCACCTACCCACTCAACCACCTACCCACTCACCCACCAGCCCACTCAGCCACCTACCCACTCACCCACCCACCCACTCACCCACCGACCCACTCACCCAACAACCCAATCATCCACCAGCCCACTCACCCACCTAACCACTCACCCACCTACCCACTCACCCACCTACCCACTCACACACCAGCCCACTCACCCACCTACCCAATCACCCACCAGCCCACCTACCCACCTACCCACCTACCCACCTACCCACTCACCCACCTACCCACTCACCCACCTACCCACTCACCAACCTACCCACTCACCCACCAGCCCACTCACCCACCTACCCAATCACCCAACTACCCACGCACCCACGTACCCACTCACCCAACTACCCACTCAACCACCAGCCCACTCACCCACCTACCCACTCACCCACCTACCCACTCACCCACCTGCCCACTCACCCACCTACCCACTCACCCACCAGCCCACTCACCCACCAGCCCACTCACCCACCTACCCACTCACCCACCAGACCACACACCCACCAGAGCACTCACCCACCAGACCACTCACCCACCAGCCCACTCACCCACTTACCCACTCATCCACCTACCCACTCACCCACCTACCCACTCACCCACCAGCCCACTCATCCACCAACCCACTCACCCAATTACTCACTCACCCACCTACCCACTCACCCACCTATCCACCTCACCAACACACCCACCTACCCACTCATGCACCAGCCCACTCACCCACCAGCCCACTCACCCACCTACCCACTCACCCACCAAACCACTCACCCATCAGACCACTCACACACCAGACCATTCACCCACCAACCAACTCACCCACCTACCAACTCATCCACCTACCCACTCAACCACCTATCCACTCACCCACAAGCCCACTCATCTACCTACCCACTCACCCAACTACCCACTCATCCACCTACCCACTCACCCAACTACCCACTCACCCACCAGCCCACTCATCCACCTACCCACTCACCCACCTACCCACTCACCCAACTACCAACTCACTCACCTACACACTCACCCACCTATCCACCTCACCCACTCACCCACCTACCCACTCACCAACTACCCAATCACCCACCAGCCCACTCACACATCTAACCACTCACCCACCTACACACTCACCCACCTATCCACTCACCCACCTACCCAATCATGCACCAGCCCACTCACCCACCTACCCACTCACCCACCTACCCACTCACCCACCTACCACTCACCCACCTACCCACTCACCCACCAGCCCACTCACCCACCTACCCACTCACCCACCGACCCACTCACCCAACAACCCAATCACCCACCAGCCCACTAACCCACCTACCCACTCACCCACCTACCCACTCACCCACCTACCCACACACCCACCAGCCCACTCACCCACCTACCAATCACCCACCAGCCCAACTACCCACCTACCCACCCACTCACCCATCTACCCACTCAGCCACCTACCCACTCACCCACCTACCCACTCACCCACCAGCCCACTCACCCACCTAACCACTCACCCACCTACCCAGTCACCCACCTACCCTCTCACCCACCTGCCCAATCACCCACCAGCCCACTCACCCACCTACCCACTCACCCACCTACCCACTCACCCACATACCCACTCACCCACCTACCCACTCACCCACCAGCCCACTCACTCACCTACCCACTCACCCACCTGCCCACTCAACCACCTACCCACTCACCCACCAGCCCACTCAGCCACCTACCACTCACCCACCCACCCACTCACCCACCAACCCACTCACCCAACAACCCAATCATCCAGCAGCCCACTCACCCACCTAACCACTCACCCACCTACCCACTCACCCACCTACCCACTCAGCCACCAGCCCACTCACCCACCTACCCAATCACCCTCCAGCCCACCTACCCACCTACCCACCTACCCACTCACCCACCTACCCACTCACCCACCTACCCACTCACCCACCTACCCACTCACCCACCAGCCCACTCACCCACCTACCCAATCACCCAACTACCCACTCACCCACGTACCCACTCACCCAACTACCCCCTCAACCACCAGCCCACTCACCCACCTACCCACTCACCCACCTACCCACTCACCCACCTGCCCACTCACCCACCTACCCACTCACCCACCAGCCCACTCACCCACCAGCCCACTCACCCACCTACCCACTCACCCACCAGACCACACACCCACCAGAGCACTCACCCACCAGACCACTCACCCACCAGCCCACTCACCCACTTACCCACTCATCCACCTAAACACTCACCCACCTACCCACTCACCCACCAGCCCACTCATCCACCTACCCACTCAAGCAACTACCCACTCATCCACCTACCCACTCACCCACCTACCCACTCACCCACCAGCCCACTCATCCACCTACCCACTCACCCAATTACCCACTCACCCACCTACCCACTCACCCACCTATCCACCTCACCAACACACCCACCTACCCACTCACCCACCAGCCCACTCACCCACCAGCCCACTCACCCACCTACCCACTCACCCACCTACCCACTCACCCACATACCCACTCACCCACCTACCCACTCACCCACCAGCCCACTCACACACCTACCCACTCACCCACCTACCCACTCAACCACCTACCCACTCACCCACCAGCCCACTCAGCCACCTACCCACTCACCCACCCACCCACACACCCACCGACCCACTCACCCAACAACCCAATCAACCACCAGCCCACTCACCCACCTAACCACTCACCCACCTACCCACTCACCCACCTACCCACTCACCCACCAGCCCACTCACCCACCTACCCACTCACCCACCAGCCCACTCACCCACCAGCCCACTCACCCACCTACCCACTCACCCACCAGACCACACACCCACCAGAGCACTCACCCACCAGACCACTCACCCACCAGCCCACTCACCCACCTACCCACTCACCCACCAGCCCACTCACCCACCAGCCCACTCACCCACCTACCCACTCACCCACCAGACCACACACCCACCAGAGCACTCACCCACCAGACCACTCACCCACCAGCCCACTCACCCACTTACCCACTCATCCACCTAAACACTCACCCACCTACCCACTCACCCACCAGCCCACTCATCCACCTACCCACTCAAGCAACTACCCACTCATCCACCTACCCACTCACCCACCTACCCACTCACCCACCAGCCCACTCATCCACCTACCCACTCACCCAATTACCCACTCACCCACCTACCCACTCACCCACCTATCCACCTCACCAACACACCCACCTACCCACTCACCCACCAGCCCACTCACCCACCAGCCCACTCACCCACCTACCCACTCACCCACCTACCCACTCACCCACATACCCACTCACCCACCTACCCACTCACCCACCAGCCCACTCACTCACCTACCCATTCACCCACCTACCCACTCAACCACCTACCCACTCACCCACCAGCCCACTCAGCCACCTACCCACTCACCCACCCACCCACTCACCCACCGACCCACTCACCCAACAACCCAATCATCCACCAGCCCACTCACCCACCTAACCACTCACCCACCTACCCACTCACCCACCTACCCACTCACCCACCAGCCCACTCACCCACCTACCCGCTCACCCACCAGACCTCTCACCCACCAGACCACTCACGCACCAGACCATTCACCCACCAGACCACTCACCCACTTAACCACTCATCCACCTAAACACTCACGCACCTACCCACTCACCCACCAGCCCACTCATCCACCTACCCACTCACCCAACTACCCACTCATCCACCTACCCACTCACCCACCTACCCACTCACCCACCAGCCCACTCATCCACCTACCCACTCATCCAACTACCCACTCACCCACCTACCCACTCACCCACCTATCCATCTCACCCACTCACCCACCTACTCACTCACCCACCAGCCCACTCACCCACAAGCCCACTCACCCACCAGCCCACTCACCCACAAGCCCACTCACCCACCTACCCACTCAGCCACCAGACCACTCAACCAGCTGACCAGTCACACACCAGACCATTCACCCACCAACCCACTCACCCACCTACCAACTCATCCACCTACCCACTCAACCACCAACCCACTCACCCACCAGCCCACTCATCTACCTACCCACTCACCCAACTACCCACTTATCCACCTACCCACTCACCCACCTACCCACTCACCCACCAGCCCACTCATCCACCTACCCACTCACCCACCTACCCACTCACCCAACTACCCACTCACACCTACACACTCACCCACCTATCCACCTCACCCACTCACCCACCTACCCACTCACCCAACTTTCCAATCACCCACCAGCCCACTCACACATCTAACCGCCCACCCATCTACCCACTCACCCACCTACCCACTCACCCACCTACCCAACCACGCACCAGCTCACTCACCCACCTACCCACTCAGCCACCTAGCCACTCACCCACCTACCACTCACCCACCTACCCACTCACCCACCAGCCCACTCACCCACCTACCCACTCACCCACCTACCCACTCACCCACCGACCCACTCACCCAACAACCCAATCACCCACCAGCCCACTAACCCACCTAACCACTCACCCACCTACCCACTCACCCACCTACCCACTCACCCACCAGCCCACTCACCCACCTACCAATCAACCACCAGCCCACCTACCCACCTACCCACCTACCCACTCACCCATCTACCCACTCACCCACCTACCCACTCACCCACCTACCCACTCACCCACCAGCCCACTCACCCACCTACCCACTCACCCACCTACCCACTCACCCACCAGCCCACTCACCCACCTACCCAATCACCCAACTACCCACTCACCCACGTACCCACTCACCCACCTACCCACTCAACCACCAGCCCACTCACACACCTACCCACTCACCCACCTACAATCTCACCCACCTACACACTCACCCACCTGCCCACTCACTCAACTGCCCACTCATCCACCTACCCACTCACCCACCTGCCCACTCACCCACCTACCCACTCACCCACCTACCCAATCACCCACCAGCCCTCTCACTCAACTACCAACTCACCCACCAGACCACTCACCCACCAGCGCACTCACCCACCAGCCCACTCACCCACCTACCCACTCACCCACCTACCCACTCACCCACCAGCCCACTCACCCACCTACCCACTCACCCACCTACCCACTCACCCACCTGCCCACTCACCCACCTACCCACTCACCCACCAACCCACACACCCACCAGCCCACCCGCCCACCTACCCACTCACACACCAGACCACTCACCCACCAGAGCACTCACCCACCAGACCACTCACCCACCAGCCCACTCACCCACCTACCCACTCATCCACCTACCCACTTACCCACGGACCCACTCACCCACCAGCCCACTCATCCACCTACCCACTCACCCAACTACCCACTCATCCACCTACCCACTCACCCACCTACCCACACACCCACCAGCCCACTCATCCACCTACCCACTCACCCAACTACCCACTCACCCACCTACCCACTCACCCACCTATCCACCTCACCCACTCATCCACCTACCCACTCACCCACCTACCCACTCATTCACCAACCGACTCACCCACCAGCCCACTCACCCACCAGCCCACTCACCCACCTACCCACTCAGCCACCAAACCACTCACCCGCCAGACCACTCACCCACCAGACCATTCACCCACCAGCCCACTCACCCACCTACCCACTCATCCACCTACCCACTCACCCCCCTACCCACTCACCCACCAGCAAACTCATCCACCTACCCACTCACCCACCTTTCCACCTCACCCACTCACCCACCAACTCATCACCCAACTACACACTCACCCACCTACCCACTCACCCACGTGCGCACTCACCCACCTACCCACTCACCCACCTACCCAATCACCCACCAGCACACTCACTCACCTACCAACTCACCCACCAGCCCACTCACCCACCAGCCCACTCACCCACCAGACCACTCACCCACCAGACCACTCACGCACCCGACCATTCACCCACCAGCCCACTCACCCTACTATCCACTCACCCACCTACCCACCCACCCACCTTCCCACTCACCCACCTGCCCACTCACCCACCTACCCATTCACCCACCAACCCACTCTCTCACCTACCCACTCACCCACCAGACCACTCACCCACCAGACCACTCACCCACCAGACCATTCACCCACCAGCCCACTCACCCACCTACCCTCTCATCCGCCTAGCCACTCACCCACCTACCCACTCACCCACCAGCCCACTCATCCACCTACCCACTCACCCAACTAACCACTCATCCACCTACCCACTCACCCACCTACCTACTCACCCACCAGCCCACTCACCCAGCTACCCACACACCCAACTACCCACTCACCCACCTATGCACTCACCCACCTATCCACCTCACCCACTCACCCATCTACCCACTCACCCACCAGCCCACTCACCCACCAGCCCACTCACCCAGCAGCCCACTCACCCACCTACCCACTCACCCACCAGACCACTCACCCACCAGAGCACTCACCCACCAGACCACTCACCCACCAGCCCACTCACCCACCTACCCACTCATCCACCTACCCACTCACCCACCTACCCACTCACCCACCAGCCCACTCATCCACCTACCCACTCACCCAACTACCCACTCAGCCACCTACCCACACACCCACCAGCCCACACACCCACCAGCCCACTCATCCACCTATCCACTCACCCAACTACCCACTCACCCAGCTACCCACTCACCCACCTATCCACCTCACCCATTCACCCACCTACCCACTCACCCACCTACCCACTCATTCACCAACCCACTCACCCACCAGCCCACTCACCCAGCAGCCCACTCACCCACCTAGCCACTCACCCACCTACCCACTCAACCAACTGCCCACTCACCCACCTACCCACTCACCCACCAGCCCCCTCACCCACCTACCCACCCACACACCTTCCCACTCACCCACCTGCCCACTCACCCACCTACCCAATCACCCACCAGCCCACTCACTCACCTACCAACTCACCCACCAGCCCACTCACCGACCAGCCCATTCACCCACCTGCCCACTCACCCACCAGACCACTCACCCACCTACCCACTCACCCACCAGACCACTCACCCACCAGACCACTCACCCAGAAGACCACTCACCCACCAGCCCACTCACCCACCTACCCACTCATCCACCAACCCACTCACCCACCTACCCACTCACCCACCAGCCCACTCATCCACCTACCCACTCACCCAACTACCCACTCATCCACCTACCCACTCACCCACCTACCTACTCACCCACCAGCCCACTCACCCAACTACCCACTCACCCAACTACCCACTCACCCACCTACCCACTCACCCACCTATCCACCTCACCCACTCACCCACCTACCCACTCACCCACCAGCCCACTCACCCACCAGCCCACTCACACCCCAGACCACTCACCCACCAGACCACTCACCCTCCAGACCATTCACCCAGCAGCCCACTCACCCACCTACCCTCTCACCCACCTACCCACTCACCCACCTACCCACTCACCCACCTACCCACTCACCCACCTACCCACTCACCCACCAGCCAACTCATCCACCTACCCACTCACCCACCTGCCCCCTCACCCACCTACCCATTCACCCACCAGCCCATTCACTCACCTACCAACTCACCCACCAGCCCACTCACCCAACAGCACACTCACCCACCAGCCCACTCACCCACCTACCCACTCACCCACCAGACCTCTCACCCACGAGACCACTCACCCACCAGACCACTCACCCACCAGCCCACTCACCCACCTACCCACTCATCCACCTACCCACTCACCCCCCTACCCACTCACCCACCAGCAAACTCATCCACCTACCCACTCACCCACCTTTCCACCTCACCCACTCACCCACCAACTCACCCACGTACCCACTCACCGAACTACCCACTCAACCACCAGCCCACTCACTCACCTACCCACTCACCCACCTACCCACTCACCCACGTGCCCACTCACCCACCTACCCACTCACCCACCTACCCAATCACCCACCAGCACACTCACTCACCTACCAACTCACCCACCAGCCCACTCCCCCCAGCCCACTCACCCACCAGACCACTCACCCACCAGACCACTCACCCAACTATCCACTCACCCACCTACCCACCCACCCACCTTCCCACTCACCCACCTGCCCACTCACCCACCTACCCATTCACCCACCAACCCACTCTCTCACCTACCCACTCACCCACCAGACCACTCACCCACCAGTCCACTCACCCACCAGACCATTCACCCATCAGCCCACTCACCCACCTACCCTCTCATCCGCCTAGCCACTCACCCACCTACCCACTCACCCACCAGCCCACTCATCCACCTACCCATTCACCCAACTAACCACTCATCCACCTACCCACTCACCCACCTACCTACTCACCCACCAGCCCACTCACCCAGCTACCCACTCACCCAACTACCCACTCACCCACCTACGCACTCACCCACCTATCCACCTCACCCACTCACCCATCTACCCACTCACCCACCAGCCCACTCACCCACCAGCCCACTCACCCAGCAGCCCACTCACCCACCTACCCACTTACCCACCTACCCACTCACCCACCAGCCCACTCACCCACCAGCCCATGCACCCAGCAGCCCACTCAACCACCTACCCACTCATACTCCTACCCACTCACCCAACTACCCACTCACCCACCTACCCACTCACCCACCTACCCAATCAACCACCAGACCACTCACCCACCAGCCCACTTACCCACCTACCCAATCACCCCCCTACCCACTCACCCACCAGCCCACTCACCCACCTACCCACTCACCCACCTACCCACTCAGCCACCTACCCACTCACTCAACTACCCTCCCACCCAGCATCCCATTCACTCACCTACCCAGTCATCCACCTACCCACTCACCCACCAGCCCACTCACCCACCAGCCCACTCACCCACCTACCCACGTCACCCACCTACCCAATCACCCAACTACCCACTCATCCACCTACCTACTCAGCCACCTACCTACTCACCCACCAGCCCACTCATCCACCTACCCACTCACCCACCTTTCCACCTCACCCACTCACCCACCTCCTCACTCACCCGCCTACACACTCACCCACCTACCCACTCACCCACCTGGCCACTCACCCACCTACCCACTCACCCACCTACCCACCCACCCACCTACCCACTCACTCACCAGCCCACTCATACACCTACCCACTCACCCAACTACCCACTCATCCACCTACCCACTCACCCACCTACCTACTCACCCACCAGCCCACTCACCCAACTACCCACTCACCCAACTACCCACTCACCCACCTACCCACTCACCCACCTACCCATTCACCCACCAGCCCACTCACCCATCAGCCCACTCACCCACCAGCCCACTCACCCACCTACCCACTCACGCACCAGACCACTCATCCACCAGACCACTCACCCACCAGACCATTCACCCACCAGCCCTCTCACGCACCTACCCACTCATCCACCTACCCACACACACACCTACCCACTCACCCACCTACCCACTCACCCACCTACCCACTCACCCACCAGCCCACTCATCCACCTACCCACTCACCCAACTACCCACTCAACCACCTACCCACCCACCCACCTATCCACCTCACCCACTCAACCACCTACCCAGTCACCCACCAGCCCACTCACCCAGCAGCCCACTCACTCACCTACCCACTCACCCACCTACCCATTCACCCTCCAGCCCACTCACCCACCAGCCCACTCATCCACCAGCCCACTCACCCAACTACCCACTCACCCACCAGACCACTCACCCACCAGACCACTCACCCACCAGACCACTCACCCACCTACCCACTCAACCACCTGCCCACTCACCCAACTACCCACTCACCCACCAGCCCACTCACCCCCCTACCCACTCACTCACCTACCCACTCACCCACCTGCCCACTCACCCACCTACCCAATCACCCACCAGCCCACTCACTCACCTACCAACTCACCCACCAGCCCGCTCACGCACCAGCCCACTCACCCACCAGCCCACTCACCCACCTACCCACTCACCCACCAGACCACTCACCCACCAGACCACTCACCCACCAGACCATTCACCCACCAGCCCACTCACCCACCTACCCACTCATCCGCCTACCCACTCACCCACCTACCCACTCACCCACCAGCCCACTCATCCACCTACCCACTCACCCAACTAACCACTCATCCACCTACCCACTCACCCACCTACCTACTCACCCACCAGCCCACTCACCCAGCTACCCACACACCCAACTACCCACTCACCCACCTACGCACTCACCCACCTATCCACCTCACCCACTCACCCACCTACCCACTCACCCACCAGCCCACTCACCCACCAGCCCACTCACTCAGCAGCCCACTCACCCACTTACCCACTCACCCTCCTACCCACTCACCCACCAGCCCACTCACCCACCAGCCCACGCACCCAGCAGCCCACTCAACCACCTACCCACTCATACACCTACCCACTCACCCAACTACCCACTCACCCACCTACCCACTCATCCACCAACCCACTCACCCACCTACCCACTCACCCACCAGCCCACTCATCCACCTACCCACTCACCCAACTACCCACTCATCCACCTACCCACTCACCCACCTACCTACTCACCCACCAGCCCACTCACCCAACTACCCACTCACCCAACTACCCACTCACCCACCTACCCACTCACCCACCTATCCACCTCACCCACTCACCCACCTACCCACTCACCCACCAGCCCACTCACCCACCAGCCCACTCACCCACCAGCCCACTCACACCCCAGACCACTCACCCACCAGACCACTCACCCTCCAGACCATTCACCCAGCAGCCCACTCACCCACCTACCCTCTCACCCACCTACCCACTCACCCACCTACCCACTCACCCACCTACCCACTCACCCACCTACCCACTCACCCACCAGCCAACTCATCCACCTACCCACTCACCCACCTGCCCCCTCACCCACCTACCCATTCACCCACCAGCCCATTCACTCACCTACCAACTCACCCACCAGCCCACTCACCCAACAGCACACTCACCCACCAGCCCACTCACCCACCTACCCACTCACCCACCAGACCTCTCACCCACGAGACCACTCACCCACCAGACCACTCACCCACCAGCCCACTCACCCACCTACCCACTCATCCACCTACCCACTCACCCCCCTACCCACTCACCCACCAGCAAACTCATCCACCTACCCACTCACCCACCTTTCCACCTCACCCACTCACCCACCAACTCATCACCCAACTACACACTCACCCACCTACCCACTCACCCACGTGCCCACTCACCCACCTACCCACTCACCCACCTACCCAATCACCCACCAGCACACTCACTCACCTACCAACTCACCCACCAGCCCACTCCCCCCAGCCCACTCACCCACCAGACCACTCACCCACCAAACCACTCACCCAACTATCCACTCACCCACCTACCCACCCACCCACCTTCCCACTCACCCACCTGCCCACTCACCCACCTACCCATTCACCCACCAACCCACTCTCTCACCTACCCACTCATCCACCATACCACTCACCCACCAGACCACTCACCCACCAGACCATTCACCCACCAGCCCACTCACCCACCTACCCTCTCATCCGCCTAGCCACTCACCCACCTACCCACTCACCCACCAGCCCGCTCATCCACCTACCCATTCACCCATCTAACCACTCATCCACCTACCCACTCACCCACCTACCTACTCACCCACCAGCCCACTCACCCACCTACCCACTCACCCAACTACCCACTCACCCACCTACGCACTCACCCACCTATCCACCTCACCCACTCACCCATCTACCCACTCACCCACCAGCCCACTCACCCACCAGCCCACTCACCCAGCAGCCCACTCACCCACCTACCCACTTACCCACCTACCCACTCATCCACCAGCCCACTCACCCACCAGCCCATGCACCCAGCAGCCCACTCAACCACCTACCCACTCATACTCCTACCCACTCACCCAACTACCCACTCACCCACCTACCCACTCACCCACCTACCCAATCAACCACCAGTCCACTCACCCACCAGCCCACTTACCCACCTACCCAATCACCCCCCTACCCACTCACCCACCAGCCCACTCACCCACCTACCCACTCACCCACCTACCCACTCACCCACCTACCCACTCACTCAACTACCCACCCACCCAGCAGCCCATTCACTCACCTACCCAGTCATCCACCTACCCACTCACCCACCAGCCCACTCACCCACCAGCCCACTCATCCACCTACCCACCCACCCACCTACCCACTCACCCACCAGCACACTCATCCACCTACCCACTCACCCAACTACCCACTCATCCACCTACCCACTCACCCACCTACCTACTCACCCACCAGCCCACTCACCCAACTACCCACTCACCCAACTACCCACTCACCCACCTACCCACTCACCCACCTACCCATTCACCCACCAGCCCACTCGCCCACCAGCCCACTCACCCACCAGCCCACTCACCCACCTACCCACTCACGCACCAGACCACTCATCCACCAGACCACTCACCCACCAGACCATTCACCCACCAGCCCTCTCACGCACCTACCCACTCATCCACCTACCCACACACACACCTACCCACTCACTCACCTACCCACTCACCCACCTACCCACTCACCCACCAGCCCACTCATCCACCTACCCACTCACCCAACTACCCACTCAACCACCTACCCTCCCACCCACCTATCCACCTCACCCACTCAACCACCTACCCAGTCACCCACCAGCCCACTCACCCAGCAGCCCACTCACTCACCTACCCACTCACCCACCTACCCATTCACCCTCCAGCCCACTCACCCACGAGACCACTCACCCACCAGACCACTCACCCACCTACCCACTCAACCACCTGCCCACTCACCCAACTACCCACTCACCCACCAGCCCACTCACCCCCCTACCCACTCACTCACCTACCCACTCACCCACCTGCCCACTCACCCACCTACCCAATCACCAACCAGCCCACTCACTCACCTACCAACTCACCCACCAGCCCGCTCACGCACCAGCCCACTCACCCACCAGCCCACTCACCCACCTACCCACTCACCCACCAGACCACTCACCCACCAGACCACTCACCCACCAGACCATTCACCCACCAGCCCACTCACCCACCTACCCACTCATCCGCCTACCCACTCACCAACCTACCCACTCACCCACCAGCCCACTCATCCACCTACCCACTCACCCAACTAACCACTCATCCACCTACCCACTCACCCACCTACCTACTCACCCACCAGCCCACTCACCCAGCTACCCACACACCCAACTACCCACTCACCCACCTACGCACTCACCCACCTATCCACCTCACCCACTCACCCACCTACCCACTCACCCACCAGCCCACTCACCCACCAGCCCACTCACTCAGCAGCCCACTCACCCACTTACCCACTCACCCTCCTACCCACTCACCCACCAGCCCACTCACCCACCAGCCCACGCACCCAGCAGCCCACTCAACCACCTACCCACTCATACACCTACCCACTCACCCAACTACCCACTCACCCACCTACCCACTCACCCACCTACCCAATCACCCACCAGCCCACTCACCCAGCTACCCACACACCCAACTACCCACTCACCCACCTACGCACTCACCCACCTATTCACCTCACCCACTCACCCACCTAACCACTCACCCACCAGCCCACTCACCCAGCAGCCCACTCACTCAGCAGCCCACTCACCCACTTACCCACTCACCCTCCTACCCACTCACCCACCTTCCCACTCACCCACCAGCCCACTCATCCACCTACCCACTCACCCAACTACCCACTCATCCACCTACCCACTCACCCACCTACCCACACACCCACCAGCCCACTCATTCACCTATCCACTCACCCAACTACCCACTCACCCACCTACCCACTCACCCACCTATCCACCTCACCCACTCACCCACCTACCCACTCACCCGCCTACCCACTCATTCACCAACTCACTCACCCACCAGCCCACTCACCCACCAGCCCACTCACCCACCTTCCCACTCAGCCACCAAACCACTCACCCGCCAGACCACTCACCCACCAGACCATTCACCCACCAGCCCACTCACCCACCTACCCACTCATCCACCTACCCACTCACCCCCCTACCCACTCACCCACCAGCCCATTCATCCACCTACCCACTCACCCAACTACCCACTCATCCACCTACCCACTCAGCCACCTACCTATTCACCCACCAGCCCATTCATCCACCTACCCACTCACCCACCTTTCCACCTCACCCACTCACCCACCTACTCACTCACCCACCTACCCACTCACCCACCTGCCCACTCACCCATCTGCCCACTCACACACCTACCCACTCACCCACCAACCCACACACCCACCAGCCCACTCACCCACCTACCCACTCACCCACCAGACCACTCACCCACCAGAGCACTCACCCACCAGACCACTCACCCACCAGCCCACTCACCCACCTACCCACTCATCCACCTACCCACTCACCCACCTACCCACTCACCCACCAGCCCACTCATCCACCTACCCACTCACCCAACTACCCACTCATCCACCTACCCACACACCCACCAGCCCACACACCCACCAGCCCACTCATCCACCTATCCACTCACCCAACTACCCACTCACGCACCTACCCACTCACCCACCTATCCACCTCACCCACTCACCCACCTACCCACTCACCCACCTACCCACTCATTCACCAACCCACTCACCCACCAGCCCACTCACCCAGCAGCCCACTCACCCACCTAGCCACTCACCCACCTACCCACTCAACCACCTGCCCACTCACCCACCTACCCACTCACCCACCAGCCCCCTCACCCACCTACCCACCCACCCACCTTCCCACTCACCCACCTGCCCACTCACCCACCTACGCACTCACCCACCAGACCACTCACCCACCAGACCACTCACCCAGAAGACCACTCACCCACCAGACAATTCACCCACCTACCCAGTCATCCACCAACCCACTCACCCACCTACCCACTCACCCACCAGCCCGCTCATCCACCTACCCACTCACCCAACTACCCATTCATCCACCTACCCACTCACCCACCTACCTACTCACCCACCAGCCCACTCACCCAACTACCCACTCACCCAACTACCCACTCACCCACCTACCCACTCACCCACCTACCCACTCACTCAACTACCCACCCACCCAGCAGCCCATTCACTCACCTACCCAGTCATCCACCTACCCACTCACCCACCAGCCCTCTCACCCACCAGCCCACTCACCCACCTACCCACGTCACCCACCTACCCAATCACCCAACTACCCACTCATCCACCTACCTACTCAGCCACCTACCTACTCACCCACCAGCCCACTCATCCACCTACCCACTCACCCACCTTTCCACCTCACCCACTCACCCACCTACTCACTCACCCGCCTACACACTCACCCACCTACCCACTCACCCACCTGCCCACTCACCCAACTACCCACTCATCCACCTACCCACCCACCCACCTACCCACTCACCCACCAGCCCACTCATCCACCTACCCACTCACCCAACTACCCACTCATCCACCTACCCACTCACCCACCTACCTACTCACCCACCAGCCCACTCACCCAACTACCCACTCACCCAACTACCCACTCACCCACCTACCCACTCACCCACCTACCCATTCACCCACCAGCCCACTCACCCACCAGCCCACTCACCCACCAGCCCACTCACCCACCTACCCACTCACGCACCAGACCACTCATCCACCAGACCACTCACCCACCAGACCATTCACCCACCAGCCCTCTCATGCACCTACCCACTCATCCACCTACCCACACACACACCTACCCACTCACCCACCTACCCACTCACCCACCTACCCACTCACCCACCAGCCCACTCATCCACCTACCCACTCACCCAACTACCCACTCAACCACCTACCCACCCACCCACCTATCCACCTCACCCACTCAACCACCTACCCAGTCACCCACCAGCCCACTCACCCAGCAGCCCACTCACTCACCTACCCACTCACCCACCTACCCATTCACCCTCCAGCCCACTCACCCACCAGCCCACTCATCCACCAGCCCACTCATCCACCTACCCACTCACCCACCAGACCACTCACCCACCAGACCACTCACCCACCAGACCACTCACCCACCTACCCACTCAACCACCTGCCCACTCACCCAACTACCCACTCACCCACCAGCCCACTCACCCCCCTACCCACTCACTCACCTACCCACTCACCCACCTGCCCACTCACCCACCTACCCAATCACCCACCAGCCCACTCACTCACCTACCAACTCACCCACCAGCCCACTCACGCACCAGCCCACTCACCCACCAGCCCACTCACCCACCTACCCACTCACCCACCAGACCACTCACCCACCAGACCACTCACCCACCAGACCATTCATCCACCTACCCACTCACCCAACTAACCACTCATCCACCTACCCACTCACCCACCTACCTACTCACCCACCAGCCCACTCACCCAGCTACCCACACACCCAACTACCCACTCACCCACCTACGCACTCACCCACCTATCCACCGCACCCACTCACCCACCTACCCACTCACCCACCAGCCCACTCACCCAGCAGCCCACTCACTCAGCAGCCCACTCACCCACTTACCCACTCACCCTCCTACCCACTCACCCACCAGCCCACTCACCCACCAGCCCACGCACCCAGCAGCCCACTCAACCACCTACCCACTCATACACCTACCCACTCACCCAACTACCCACTCACCCAGCTACCCACACACCCAACTACCCACTCACCCACCTACACACTCACCCACCTATTCACCTCACCCACTCACCCACCTACCCACTCACCCACCAGCCCACTAACCCAGCAGCCCACTCACTCAGCAGCCCACTCACCCACTTACCCACTCACCCTCCTACCCACTCACCCACCTACCCACTCACCCACCAGCCCACTCATCCACCTACCCACACACCCAACTACCCACTCATCCACCTACCCACTCACCCACCTACCCACACACCCACCAGCCCACTCATCCACCTATCCACTCACCCAACTACCCACTCACCCACCTACCCACTCACCCACCTATCCACCTCACCCACTCACCCACCTACCCACTCACCCGCCTACCCACTCATTCACCAACTCACTCACCCACCAGCCCACTCACCCACCAGCCCACTCACCCACCTTCCCACTCAGCCACCAAACCACTCACCCGCCAGACCACTCACCCACCAGACCATTCACCCACCAGCCCACTCACCCACCTACCCACTCATCCACCTACCCACTCACCCCCCTACCCACTCACCCACCAGCCCATTCATCCACTTACCCACTCACCCAACTACCCACTCATCCACCTACCCACTCAGCCACCTACCTATTCACCCACCAGCCCACTCATCCACCTACCCACTCACCCACCTTTCCACCTCACCCACTCACCCACCTACTCACTCACCCACCTACCCACTCACCCACCTGCCCACTCACCCACCAGCCCACTCACCCACCTTCCCACTCAGCCACCAAACCACTCACCCGCCAGACCACTCACCCACCAGACCATTCACCCACCAGCCCACTCACCCACCTACCCACTCATCCACCTACCCACTCACCCCCCTACCCACTCACCCACCAGCCCATTCATCCACTTACCCACTCACCCAACTACCCACTCATCCACCTACCCACTCAGCCACCTACCTATTCACCCACCAGCCCACTCATCCACCTACCCACTCACCCACCTTTTCACCTCACCCACTCACCCACCTACTCACTCACCCACCTACCCACTCACCCACCTGCCCACTCACCCATCTGCCCACTCACACACCTACCCACTCACCCACCAACCCACACACCCACCAGCCCACTCACCCACCTACCCACTCACCCACCAGACCACTCACCCAACAGACCACTCACCCACCAGAGCACTCACCCACCAGACCACTCACCCACCAGCCCACTCACCCACCTACCCACTCATCCACCTATCCACTCACCCACCTACCCACTCACCCACCAGCCCACTCATCCACCTACCCACTCACCCAACTACCCACTCATCCACCTACCCACACACCCACCAGCCCACACACCCACCAGCCCACTCATCCACCTATCCACTCACCCAACTACCCACTCACGCACCTACCCACTCACCCACCTATCCACCTCACCCACTCACCCTCCTACCCACTCACCCACCTACCCACTCATTCACCAACCCACTCACCCACCAGCCCACTCACCCAGCAGCCCACTCACCCACCTAGCCACCCACCCACCTACCCACTCAACCACCTGCCCACTCACCCACCTACCCACTCACCCACCAGCCCCCTCACCCACCTACCCACCCACCCACCTTCCCACTCACTCACCTGCCCACTCACCCACCTACCCAATCACCCACCAGCCCACTCACTCACCTACCAACTCACCCACCAGCCCACTCACCCACCAGCCCATTCACCCACCTGCCCACTCACCCACCAGACCACTCACCCACCTACCCACTCACCCACCAGACCACTCACCCACCAGACCACTCACCCAGAAGACCACTCACCCACCAGCCCACTCACCCACCTACCCACTCATCCACCAACCCACTCACCCACCTACCCACTCACCCACCAGCCCACTCATCCACCTACCCACTCACCCAACTACCCACTCATCCACCTACCCACTCACCCACCTACCTACTCACCCACCAGCCCACTCACCCAACTACCCACTCACCCAACTACCCACTCACCCACCTGCCCACTCACCCACCTATCCACCTCACCCACTCACCCACCTACCCACTCACCCACCTACCCACTCATCCACCAACCCACTCACCCACCTACCCACTCACCCACCTACCCACTCATTCACCAACCCACTCACCCACCAGCCCACTCACCCAGCAGCCCACTCACCCACCTAGCCACTCACCCACCTACCCACTCAACCACCTGCCCACTCACCCACCTACCCACTCACCCACCAGCCCCCTCACCCACCTACCCACCCACCCACCTTCCCACTCACCCACCTGCCCACTCACCCACCTACCCAATCACCCACCAGCCCACTCACTCACCTACCTACTCACCCACCAGCCCACTCACCCACCAGCCCATTCACCCACCTGCCCACTCACCCACCAGACCACTCACCCACCTACCCACTCACCCACCAGACCACTCACCCACCAGACCACTCACCCAGAAGACCACTCACCCACCAGCCCACTCACCCACCTACCCACTCATCCACCAACCCACTCACCCACCTACCCACTCACCCACCAGCCCACTCATCCACCTACCCACTCACCCAACTACCCACTCATCCACCTACCCACTCACCCACCTACCTACTCACCCACCAGCCCACTCACCCAACTACCCACTCACCCAACTACCCACTCACCCACCTGCCCACTCACCCACCTATCCACCTCACCCACTCACCCACCTACCCACTCACCCACCAGCCCACTCACCCACCAGCCCACTCACCCACCAGCCCACTCACCCCCCAGACCACTCACCCACCAGACCACTCACCCTCCAGACCATTCACCCACCAGCCCACTCACCCACCTACCCTCTCATCCGCCTAGCCACTCACCCACCTACCCACTCACCCACCTACCCACTCACCCACCTACCCACTCACCCACCTACCCACTCACCCACCAGCCAACTCATCCACCTACCCACTCACCCACCTGCCCCCTCACCCACCTACCCATTCACCCACCAGCCCACTCACTCACCTACCAACTCACTCACCAGCCCACTCACCCAACAGCACACTCACCCACCAGCCCACTCACCCACCTACCCACTCACCCACCAGACATCTCACCCACCTGACCACTCACCCACCAGACCACTCACCCACCAGCCCACTCACCCACCTACCCACTCATCCACCTACCCACCCACCCACCTACCCACTCACCCACCAGCCCACTCATCCACCTACCCACTCACCCAACTACCCACTCATCCACCTACCCACTCACCCACCTACCTACTCACCCACCAGCCCACTCACCCACCTACCCAGTCACCCACCAGCCCACTCACCCACCAGCCCACTCACCCACCAGCCCACTCACCCACCTACCCACTCACGCAGCAGACCACTCACCCAACAGACCACTCACCCACCAGACCATTCACCCACCAGCCCTCTCACCCACCTACCCACTCATCCACCTACCCACACACACACCTACCCACTCACCCACCTACCCACTCACCCACCTACCCACTCACCCACCAGCCCACTCATCCACCTACCCACTCACCCAACTACCCACTCAACCACCTACCCACCCACCCACCTATCCACCTCACCCACTCAACCACCTACCCAGTCACCCACCAGCCCACTAACCCAGCAGCACACTCACTCACCTACCCACTCACCCACCTACCCATTCACCCTCCAGCCCACTCACCCACCAGCCCACTCATCCACCAGCCCACTCACCCACATACCCACTCACCCACCAGACCACTTACCCACCAGACCACTCACCCACCAGACCTCTCACCCACCTACCCACTCAACCACCTGCCTACTCACCCAACTACCCATTCACTCTCCAGCCCACTCACCCACCAGCCCACTCATCCACCAGCCCACTCACCCACCTACCCACTCACCCACCAGACCACTCACCCACCAGACCACTCACCCACCAGACCATTCACCCACCAGCCCACTCACCCACCTACCCACTCATCCGCCTACCCACTCACCCACCTACCCACTCACCCACCAGCCCACTCATCCACCTACCCACTCACCCAACTAACCACTCATCCACCTACCCACTCACCCACCTACCTACTCACCCACCAGCCCACTCACCCAGCTACCCACACACCCAACTACCCACTCACCCACCTATCCACCTCACCCACTCACCCACCTACCCACTCACCCACCAGCCCACTCACCCACCAGCCCACTCACTCAGCAGCCCACTCACCCACTTACCCACTCACCCTCCTACCCACTCACCCACCAGCCCACTCACCCACCAGCCCACGCACCCAGCAGCCCACTCAACCACCTACCCACTCATACACCTACCCACTCACCCAACTGCCCACTCACCCACCTACCCACTCACCCACCTACCCAATCACCCACCAGCCCACTCACCCAGCTACCCACACACCCAACTACCCACTCACCCACCTACGCACTCACCCACCTATCCACCTCACCCACTCACCCACCTACCCACTCACCCACCAGACCACTCACCCAGCAGCCCACTCACTCAGCAGCCCACTCACCCACTTACCCACTCACCCTCCTACCCACTCACCCACCAGCCCACTCACCCACCAGCCCACGCACCCAGCAGCCCACTCAACCACCTACCCACTCATACACCTACCCACTCACCCAACTACCCACTCACCCACCTACCCACTCACCCACCTACCCAATCACCCACCAGACCACTCACCCACCAGCACACTTACCCTCTACCCAATCACCCCCCTACCCACTCACCCACCAGCCCACTCACCCACCTACCCACTCACCCACCTACCCACTCAACCACCTACCCACTCACTCAACTACCCACCCACCCAGCAGCCCACTCACTCAACTACCCACTCACCCACCAGCCCAATCACCCACCTACCCACTCACTCACCTACCCACTCATCCACCTACCCACTCACCCACCAGCCCACTCACCCACCAGCCCACTCACCCACCTACCAACGTCACCCACCTACCCAGTCACCCACCTACCCACTCTCTCACCTACCCACTCACTCACCTACCCACTCACCCACCAGCCCACTCTCCCACCAGCACACTCACCCACCTACCCACGTTACCCACCTACCCACTCACTCACTACCCACTCCCCCACCTACCCATGTCACCCACCAGCCCACTCACCCACCAGCCCACTCACCCACCTACCCACTCACCCACCTACCCACTCACCCACCTACCCAGTCACCCACCAGACCACTCACCCACCAGCCCCCTTACCCACCTACCCAATCACCCCCCTACACACTCACCCACAAGCCCTCTCACCCACCTACCCACTCACCCACCTACCCACTCACCCACCTATCCACCTCACCCACTCACCCACCTACCCACTCACCCACCTACCCACTCATTCACCAACCCACTCACCCACCAGCCCACTCACCCAGCAGCCTACTCACCCACCTAGCCACTCACCCACCTACCCACTCAACCACCTGCCCACTCACCCACCTACCCACTCACCCACCAGCCCCCTCACCCACCTACCCACCCACCCACCTTCCCACTCACCCACCTGCCCACTCACCCACCTACCCAATCACCCACCAGCCCACTCACTCACCTACCAACTCACCCACCAGCCCACTCACCCACCAGCCCACTCACCCACCAGCCCACTCACCCACCTACCCACTCACGCACCAGACCACTCATCCACCAGACCACTCACCCACCAGACCATTCACCCACCAGCCCTCTCACCCACCTACCCACTCTTCCACCTACCCACACACACACCTACCCACTCACCCACCTACCCACTCACCCACCTACCCACACACCCACCAGCCCACTCATCCACCTACCCACTCACCCAACTACCCACTCAACCACCTACCCACCCACCCACCTATCCACCTCACCCACTCAACCACCTACCCAGTCACCCACCAGCCCACTCACCCAGCAGCCCACTCACTCACCTACCCACTCACCCACCTACCCATTCACCCTCCAGCCCACTCACCCACCAGCCCACTCATCCACCAGCCCACTCACCCACCTACCCACTCACCCACCAGACCACTCACCCACCAGACCACTCACCCACCAGACCACTCACCCACCTACCCACTCAACCACCTGCCCACTCACCCAACTACCCACTCACCCACCAGCCCACTCACCCCCGTACCCACTCACTCACCTACCCACTCACCCACCTGCCCACTCACCCACCTACCCAATCACCCACCAGCCCACTCACTCACCTACCAACTCACCCACCAGCCCACTCACCCACCAGCCCACTCACCCACCTACCCACTCACCCACCAGACCACTCACCCACCAGACCACTCACCCACCAGACCATTCACCCACCAGCCCACTCACCCACCTACCCACTCATCCGCCTAACCACTCACCCACCTACCCACTCACCCACCAGCCCACTCATCCACCTACCCACTCACCCAACTAACCACTCATCCACCTACCCACTCACCCACCTACCTACTCACCCACCAGCCCACTCACCCAGCTACCCACACACCCAACTACCCACTCACCCACCTACGCACTCACCCACCTATCCACCTCACCCACTCACCCACCTACCCACTCACCCACCAGCCCACTCACCCAGCAGCCCACTCACTCAGCAGCCCACTCACCCACTTACCCACTCACCCTCCTACCCACTCACCCACCAGCCCACTCACCCACCAGCCCACGCACCCAGCAGCCCACTCAACCACCTACCCACTCATACACCTACCCACTCACCCAACTACCCACTCACCCACCTACCCACTCACCCACCTACCCAATCACCCACCAGCCCACTCACTCAGCAGCCCACTCACCCACTTACCCACTCACCCTCCTACCCACTCACCCACCTACCCACTCACCCACCAGCCCACTCATCCACCTACCCACTCACCCAACTACCCACTCATCCACCTACCCACTCACCCACCTACCCACACACCCACCAGCCCACTCATCCACCTATCCACTCACCCAACTACCCACTCACCCACCTACCCACTCACCCACCTATCCACCTCACCCACTCACCCACCTACCCACTCACCCGCCTACCCACTCATTCACCAACTCACTCACCCACCAGCCCACTCACCCACCAGCCCACTCACCCACCTTCCCACTCAGCCACCAAACCACTCACCCGCCAGACCACTCACCCACCAGACCATTCACCCACCAGCCCACTCACCCACCTACCCACTCATCCACCTACCCACTCACCCCCCTACCCACTCACCCACCAGCCCATTCATCCACCTACCCACTCACCCAACTATCCACTCATCCACCTACCCACTCAGCCACCTACCTATTCACCCACCAGCCCACTCATCCACCTACCCACTCACCCACCTTTCCACCTCACCCACTCACCCACCTACTCACTCACCCACCTACCCACTCACCCACCTGCCCACTCACCCATCTGCCCACTCACACACCTACCCACTCACCCACCAACCCACACACCCACCAGCCCACTCACCCACCTACCCACTCACCCACCAGACCACTCACCCACCAGAGCACTCACCCACCAGACCACTCACCCACCAGCCCACTCACCCACCTACCCACTCATCCAACTACCCACTCACCCACCTACCCTCTCACCCACCAGCCCACTCATCCACCTACCCACTCACCCAACTACCCACTCATCCACCTACCCACACACCCACCAGCCCACACACCCACCAGCCCACTCATCCACCTATCCACTCACCCAACTACCCACTCACGCACCTACCCACTCACCCACCTATCCACCTCACCCACACCCACCTACCCACTCACCCACCTACCCACTCATTCACCAACCCACTCACCCACCAGCCCACTCACCCAGCAGCCCACTCACCCACCTAGCCACTCACCCACCTACCCACTCAACCACCTGCCCACTCACCCACCTACCCACTCACCCACCAGCCCCCTCACCCACCTACCCACCCACCCACCTTCCCACTCACCCACCTGCCCACTCACCCACCTACCCAATCACCCACCAGCCCACTCACTCACCTACCAACTCACCCACCAGCCCACTCACCCACCAGCCCATTCACCCACCTGCCCACTCACCCACCAGACCACTCACCCACCTACCCACTCACCCACCAGACCACTCACCCACCAGACCACTCACCCAGAAGACCACTCACCCACCAGCCCACTCACCCACCTACCCACTCATCCACCAACCCACTCACCCACCTACCCACTCACCCACCAGCCCACTCATCCACCTACCCACTCACCCAACTACCCACTCATCCACCTACCCACTCACCCACCTACCTACTCACCCACCAGCCCACTCACCCAACTACCCACTCACCCAACTACCCACTCACCCACCTACCCACTCACCCACCTATCCACCTCACCCACTCACCCACCTACCCACTCACCCACCAGCCCACTCACCCACCAGCCCACTCACCCCCCAGACCACTCACCCACCAGACCACTCACCCTCCAGACCATTCACCCACCAGCCCACACACCCACCTACCCTCTCACCCACCTACCCACTCACCCACCTACCCACTCACCCAACTACCCACTCACCCACCTACCCACTCACCCACCAGCCAACTCATCCACCTACCCACTCACCCACCTGCCCCCTCACCCACCTACCCATTCACCCACCAGCCCACTCACTCACCTACCAATTCACTCACCAGCCCACTCACCCAACAGCACACTCACCCACCAGCCCACTCACCCACCTACCCACTCACCCACCAGACCTCTCACCCAACAGACCACTCACCCACCAGACCACTCACCCACCAGCCCACTCACCCACCTACCTACTCATCCACCTACCCACCCACCCACCTACCCACTCACCCACCAGCCCACTCATCCACCTACCCACTCACCCAACTACCCACTCATCCACCTACCCACTCACCCACCTACCTACTCACCCACCAGCCCTCTCACCCAACTACCCACTCACCCAACTACCCACACACCCACCTACCCACTCACCCACCTACCCATTCACCCACCAGCCCACTCACCCACCAGCCCACTCACCCACCAGCCCACTCACCCACCTACCCACTCACGCAGCAGACCACTCATCCACCAGACCACTCACCCACCAGACCATTCACCCACCAGCCCTCTCACCCACCTAACCACTCATCCACCTACCCACACACACACCTACCCACTCACCCACCTACCCACTCACCCACCAGCCCACTCATCCACCTACCCACTCACCCAACTACCCACTCAACCACCTACCCACCCACCCACCTCACCCACTCAACCACCTACCCAGTCACCCACCAGCCCACTCACCCAGCAGCCCACTCACTCACCTACCCACTCACACACCTACCCATTCACCCTCCAGCCCACTCACCCACCAGCCCACTCATCCACCAGCCCACTCACCCACATACCCACTCACCCACCAGACCACTCACCCACCAGACCACTCACCCACCAGACCACTCACCCACCTACCCACTCAACCACCTGCCCACTCACCCAACTACCCACTCACCCACCAGCCCACTCACCCCCCTACCCACTCACCCACCTACCCACTCACCCACCTGCCCACTCACCCACCTACCCAATCACCCACCAGCCCACTCACTCACCTACCAACTCACCCACCAGCCCACTCACGCACCAGCCCACTCACCCACCAGCCCACTCACCCACCTACCCAGTCACCCACCAGACCACTCACCCACCAGACCACTCACCCACCAGACCATTCACCCACCAGCCCACTCACCCACCTACCCACTCATCCGCCTACCCACTCACCCACCTACCCACTCACCCACCAGCCCACTCATCCACCTACCCACTCACCCAACTAACCACTCATCCACCTACCCACTCACCCACCTACCTACTCACCCACCAGCCCACTCACCCAGCTACCCACACACCCAACTACCCACTCACCCACCTACGCACTCACCCACCTATCCACCTCACCCACTCACCCACCTACCCACTCACCCACCAGCCCACTCACCCAGCAGCCCACTCACTCAGCAGCCCACTCACCCACTTACCCACTCACCCTCCTACCCACTCACCCACCAGCCCACTCACCCACCAGCCCACGCACCCAGCAGCCCACTCAACCACCTACCCACTCATACACCTACCCACTCACCCAACTACCCACTCACCCACCTACCCACTCACCCACCTACCCAATCACCCACCAGCCCACTCACCCAGCTACCCACACACCCAACTACCCACTCACCCACCTACGCACTCACCCACCTATCCACCTCACCCACTCACCCACCTACCCACTCACCCACCAGACCACTCACCCAGCAGCCCACTCACTCAGCAGCCCACTCACCCACTTACCCACTCACCCTCCTACCCACTCACCCACCAGCCCACTCACCCACCAGCCCACGCACCCAGCAGCCCACTCAACCACCTACCCACTCATACACCTACCCACTCACCCAACTACCCACTCACCCACCTACCCACTCACCCACCTACCCAATCACCCACCAGACCACTCACCCACCAGCACACTTACCCTCTACCCAATCACCCCCCTACCCACTCACCCACCAGCCCACTCACCCACCTACCCACTCACCCACCTACCCACTCACCCACCTACCCACTCACTCAACTACCCACCCACCCAGCAGCCCACTCACTCAACTACCCACTCACCCACCAGCCCAATCACCCACCTACCCACTCACTCACCTACCCACTCATCCACCTACCCACTCACCCACCAGCCCACTCACCCACCAGCCCACTCACCCACCTACCAACGTCACCCACCTACCCACTCTCTCACCTACCCACTCACTCACCTACCCACTCACCCACCAGCCCACTCTCCCACCAGCACACTCACCCACCTACCCACGTTACCCACCTACCCACTCACTCACCTACCCACTCCCCCACCTACCCATGTCACCCACCAGCCCACTCACCCACCAGCCCACTCACCCACCTACCCACTCACCCACCTACCCACTCACCCACCTACCCAGTCACCCACCAGACCACTCACCCACCAGCCCCCTTACCCACCTACCCAATCACCCCCCTACACACACCCACCAGCCCTCTCACCCACCTACCCACTCACCCACCTACCCACTCACCCACCTATCCACCTCACCCACTCACCCACCTACCCACTCACCCACCTACCCACTCATTCACCAACCCACTCACCCACCAGCCCACTCACCCAGCAGCCTACTCACCCACCTAGCCACTCACCCACCTACCCACTCAACCACCTGCCCACTCACCCACCTACCCACTCAACCACCAGCCCCCTCACCCACCTACCTTCCCACCCACCTTCCCACTCACCCACCTGCCCACTCACCCACCTACCCAATCACCCACCAGCCCACTCACTCACCTACCAACTCACCCACCAGCCCACTCACCCACCAGCCCACTCACCCACCTGCCCACTCACCCACCAGACCGCTCACCCACCTACCCACTCACCCACCAGACCACTCACCCACCAGACCACTCACCCACAAGACCACTCACCCACCAGCCCACTCACCCACCTACCCACTCATCCACCTACCCACTCACCCACCTACCCACTCACCCACCAGCCCACTCACCCACCAGCCCACTCACCCAACTACCCACTCACCCAACTACCCACTCACCCACCTACCCACTCACCCACCTATCCACCTCACCCACTCACCCACCTACCCACTCACCCACCAGCCCACTCACCCACCAGCCCACTCACCCACCAGACCACTCACCCACCAGACCACTCACCCTCCAGACCATTCACCCACCAGCCCACTCACCCACCTACCCACTCATCCACCTACCCTCTCACCCACCTACCCACTCACCCACCTACCCACTCACCCACCTACCCACTCACCCACCTACCCACTCACCCAACAGCCAACTCATCCACCTACCCACTCACCCAACTACCCACTCAACCACCTACCCACCCACCCACCTATGCACCTCACCCACTCAACCACCTACCCAGTCACCCACCAGCCCACTCACACAGCAGCCCACTCACTCACCTACCCACTCACCCAACTACCCATTCACCCTCCAGCCCACTCACCCACCAGCCCACTCACCCACCAGCCCACTCACCCAACTACCCACTCACCCACCTACCCACTCACCCACCTATCCACCTCACCCACTCACCCACCTACCCACTCACCCGCCTACCCACTCATTCACCAACTCACTCACCCACCAGCCCACTCACCCACCAGCCCACTCACCCACCTTCCCACTCAGCCACCAAACCACTCACCCGCCAGACCACTCACCCACCAGACCATTCACCCACCAGCCCACTCACCCACCTACCCACTCATCCACCTACCCACTCACCCCCCTACCCACTCACCCACCAGCCCATTCATCCACCTACCCACTCACCCAACTATCCACTCATCCACCTACCCACTCAGCCACCTACCTATTCACCCACCAGCCCACTCATCCACCTACCCACTCACCCACCTTTCCACCTCACCCACTCACCCACCTACTCACTCACCCACCTACCCACTCACCCACCTGCCCACTCACCCATCTGCCCACTCACACACCTACCCACTCACCCACCAACCCACACACCCACCAGCCCACTCACCCACCTACCCACTCACCCACCAGACCACTCACCCACCAGAGCACTCACCCACCAGACCACTCACCCACCAGCCCACTCACCCACCTACCCACTCATCCAACTACCCACTCACCCACCTACCCTCTCACCCACCAGCCCACTCATCCACCTACCCACTCACCCAACTACCCACTCATCCACCTACCCACACACCCACCAGCCCACACACCCACCAGCCCACTCATCCACCTATCCACTCACCCAACTACCCACTCACGCACCTACCCACTCACCCACCTATCCACCTCACCCACACCCACCTACCCACTCACCCACCTACCCACTCATTCACCAACCCACTCACCCACCAGCCCACTCACCCAGCAGCCCACTCACCCACCTAGCCACTCACCCACCTACCCACTCAACCACCTGCCCACTCACCCACCTACCCACTCACCCACCAGCCCCCTCACCCACCTACCCACCCACCCACCTTCCCACTCACCCACCTGCCCACTCACCCACCTACCCAATCACCCACCAGCCCACTCACTCACCTACCAACTCACCCACCAGCCCACTCACCCACCAGCCCATTCACCCACCTGCCCACTCACCCACCAGACCACTCACCCACCTACCCACTCACCCACCAGACCACTCACCCACCAGACCACTCACCCAGAAGACCACTCACCCACCAGCCCACTCACCCACCTACCCACTCATCCACCAACCCACTCACCCACCTACCCACTCACCCACCAGCCCACTCATCCACCTACCCACTCACCCAACTACCCACTCATCCACCTACCCACTCACCCACCTACCTACTCACCCACCAGCCCACTCACCCAACTACCCACTCACCCAACTACCCACTCACCCACCTACCCACTCACCCACCTATCCACCTCACCCACTCACCCACCTACCCACTCACCCACCAGCCCACTCACCCACCAGCCCACTCACCCCCCAGACCACTCACCCACCAGACCACTCACCCTCCAGACCATTCACCCACCAGCCCACACACCCACCTACCCTCTCACCCACCTACCCACTCACCCACCTACCCACTCACCCAACTACCCACTCACCCACCTACCCACTCACCCACCAGCCAACTCATCCACCTACCCACTCACCCACCTGCCCCCTCACCCACCTACCCATTCACCCACCAGCCCACTCACTCACCTACCAATTCACTCACCAGCCCACTCACCCAACAGCACACTCACCCACCAGCCCACTCACCCACCTACCCACTCACCCACCAGACCTCTCACCCAACAGACCACTCACCCACCAGACCACTCACCCACCAGCCCACTCACCCACCTACCTACTCATCCACCTACCCACCCACCCACCTACCCACTCACCCACCAGCCCACTCATCCACCTACCCACTCACCCAACTACCCACTCATCCACCTACCCACTCACCCACCTACCTACTCACCCACCAGCCCTCTCACCCAACTACCCACTCACCCAACTACCCACACACCCACCTACCCACTCACCCACCTACCCATTCACCCACCAGCCCACTCACCCACCAGCCCACTCACCCACCAGCCCACTCACCCACCTACCCACTCACGCAGCAGACCACTCATCCACCAGACCACTCACCCACCAGACCATTCACCCACCAGCCCTCTCACCCACCTAACCACTCATCCACCTACCCACACACACACCTACCCACTCACCCACCTACCCACTCACCCACCAGCCCACTCATCCACCTACCCACTCACCCAACTACCCACTCAACCACCTACCCACCCACCCACCTCACCCACTCAACCACCTACCCAGTCACCCACCAGCCCACTCACCCAGCAGCCCACTCACTCACCTACCCACTCACACACCTACCCATTCACCCTCCAGCCCACTCACCCACCAGCCCACTCATCCACCAGCCCACTCACCCACATACCCACTCACCCACCAGACCACTCACCCACCAGACCACTCACCCACCAGACCACTCACCCACCTACCCACTCAACCACCTGCCCACTCACCCAACTACCCACTCACCCACCAGCCCACTCACCCCCCTACCCACTCACCCACCTACCCACTCACCCACCTGCCCACTCACCCACCTACCCAATCACCCACCAGCCCACTCACTCACCTACCAACTCACCCACCAGCCCACTCACGCACCAGCCCACTCACCCACCAGCCCACTCACCCACCTACCCAGTCACCCACCAGACCACTCACCCACCAGACCACTCACCCACCAGACCATTCACCCACCAGCCCACTCACCCACCTACCCACTCATCCGCCTACCCACTCACCCACCTACCCACTCACCCACCAGCCCACTCATCCACCTACCCACTCACCCAACTAACCACTCATCCACCTACCCACTCACCCACCTACCTACTCACCCACCAGCCCACTCACCCAGCTACCCACACACCCAACTACCCACTCACCCACCTACGCACTCACCCACCTATCCACCTCACCCACTCACCCACCTACCCACTCACCCACCAGCCCACTCACCCAGCAGCCCACTCACTCAGCAGCCCACTCACCCACTTACCCACTCACCCTCCTACCCACTCACCCACCAGCCCACTCACCCACCAGCCCACGCACCCAGCAGCCCACTCAACCACCTACCCACTCATACACCTACCCACTCACCCAACTACCCACTCACCCACCTACCCACTCACCCACCTACCCAATCACCCACCAGCCCACTCACCCAGCTACCCACACACCCAACTACCCACTCACCCACCTACGCACTCACCCACCTATCCACCTCACCCACTCACCCACCTACCCACTCACCCACCAGACCACTCACCCAGCAGCCCACTCACTCAGCAGCCCACTCACCCACTTACCCACTCACCCTCCTACCCACTCACCCACCAGCCCACTCACCCACCAGCCCACGCACCCAGCAGCCCACTCAACCACCTACCCACTCATACACCTACCCACTCACCCAACTACCCACTCACCCACCTACCCACTCACCCACCTACCCAATCACCCACCAGACCACTCACCCACCAGCACACTTACCCTCTACCCAATCACCCCCCTACCCACTCACCCACCAGCCCACTCACCCACCTACCCACTCACCCACCTACCCACTCACCCACCTACCCACTCACTCAACTACCCACCCACCCAGCAGCCCACTCACTCAACTACCCACTCACCCACCAGCCCAATCACCCACCTACCCACTCACTCACCTACCCACTCATCCACCTACCCACTCACCCACCAGCCCACTCACCCACCAGCCCACTCACCCACCTACCAACGTCACCCACCTACCCACTCTCTCACCTACCCACTCACTCACCTACCCACTCACCCACCAGCCCACTCTCCCACCAGCACACTCACCCACCTACCCACGTTACCCACCTACCCACTCACTCACCTACCCACTCCCCCACCTACCCATGTCACCCACCAGCCCACTCACCCACCAGCCCACTCACCCACCTACCCACTCACCCACCTACCCACTCACCCACCTACCCAGTCACCCACCAGACCACTCACCCACCAGCCCCCTTACCCACCTACCCAATCACCCCCCTACACACACCCACCAGCCCTCTCACCCACCTACCCACTCACCCACCTACCCACTCACCCACCTATCCACCTCACCCACTCACCCACCTACCCACTCACCCACCTACCCACTCATTCACCAACCCACTCACCCACCAGACCACTCACCCAGCAGCCTACTCACCCACCTAGCCACTCACCCACCTACCCACTCAACCACCTGCCCACTCACCCACCTACCCACTCAACCACCAGCCCCCTCACCCACCTACCTTCCCACCCACCTTCCCACTCACCCACCTGCCCACTCACCCACCTACCCAATCACCCACCAGCCCACTCACTCACCTACCAACTCACCCACCAGCCCACTCACCCACCAGCCCACTCACCCACCTGCCCACTCACCCACCAGACCGCTCACCCACCTACCCACTCACCCACCAGACCACTCACCCACCAGACCACTCACCCACAAGACCACTCACCCACCAGCCCACTCACCCACCTACCCACTCATCCACCTACCCACTCACCCACCTACCCACTCACCCACCAGCCCACTCACCCACCAGCCCACTCACCCAACTACCCACTCACCCAACTACCCACTCACCCACCTACCCACTCACCCACCTATCCACCTCACCCACTCACCCACCTACCCACTCACCCACCAGCCCACTCACCCACCAGCCCACTCACCCACCAGACCACTCACCCACCAGACCACTCACCCTCCAGACCATTCACCCACCAGCCCACTCACCCACCTACCCACTCATCCACCTACCCTCTCACCCACCTACCCACTCACCCACCTACCCACTCACCCACCTACCCACTCACCCACCTACCCACTCACCCAACAGCCAACTCATCCACCTACCCACTCACCCAACTACCCACTCAACCACCTACCCACCCACCCACCTATGCACCTCACCCACTCAACCACCTACCCAGTCACCCACCAGCCCACTCACACAGCAGCCCACTCACTCACCTACCCACTCACCCAACTACCCATTCACCCTCCAGCCCACTCACCCACCAGCCCACTCACCCACCAGCCCACTCACCCACCTACCCACTCACCCACCGGACCACTCACCCACCTACCCACTCAACCACCTGCCCACTCACCCAACTACCCACTCACCCACCAGCCCACTCACCCCCCTACCCACTCACCCACCTACCCACTCACCCACCTGCCCACTTACCCACCTACCCAATCACCCACCAGCCCACTCACTCACCTACCAACTCACCCACCAGCCCACTCACCCACCAGCCCACTCACCCACTAGCCCACTCACCCACCTACCCACTCACCCACCAGACCACTCACCCAGCAGACCACTCACCCACCAGACCATTCACCCACCAGCCTACTCACCCACCTACCCTCTCATCCGCCTACCCACTCACCCACCTACCCACTCACCCACCAGCCCACTCATCCACCTACCCACTCACCCAACTAACGACTTATCCACCTACCCACTCACCCACCTACCTACTCACCCACCAGCCCACTCACACAGCTACCCACACTCCCAACTACCCACTCACCCACCTACGCACTCACCCACCTATCCACCTCACCCACTCACCCACCTAACCACTCACCCACCAGCCCACTCACCCACCAGCCCACTCACCCAGCAGCCCACTCACCCACCTACCCACTCACCCACCTACCCACTCACCCACCGACCCAATCACCCACCAGACCACTCACCCACCAGCCCACTTACCCACCTACCCAATCACCCACCTACCCACTCACCCACCAGCCCACTCACCCACCTACCCACTCACCCACCTACCCACTCACTCAACTACCCACCCACCCAGTAGCCCACTCACTCACCTACCCAGTCATCCACCTACCCACTCACCCACCAGCCCACTCACCCCCCAGCCCACTCACCCACCTACCCACGTCAACCACCTACCCAATCACCCACCTACCCACTCACTCACCTACCCACTCACTCACCTACCCACACCCACCAGCCCACTCGCCCACCAGCCCACTCACCCACCAGCCCACTCACCCACCTACCCACGTCACCCACCTACCCAATCACCCACCTACCCAATCACCCACCTACCCACTCACTCACCTACCCACTCAATCACCTACCCACTCACCCACCTACCCACATCACCCACCTACCCACTCTCTCACCTACCCACTCACCCACCTACCCATGTCACCCACCAGCCCACTCACCCACCAGCCCACTCACCCACCTACCCACTCACCCACCTACCCAGTCACCCACCAGCCCCCTTACCCACCTACCCAATCACCCCCCTACGCACTCACCCACCAGCCCACTCACCCACCTACCCACTCATCCACCTACTCACTCATCCACCTGCCCACTCACCCAACTGCCCACTCACCCACCTACCCACTCACCCACCTACCCACTCATCCAACTACCCACTCGCCCACCAGTGCACTCACCCACCTTCCCTCTCACCCACCAGCCCACTCATCCACTTGCCCACTCACGCACCTACCCACGCCACCCACCTACCCACGTCACGCACCTAACCACTCACCCACCAGCCCACTCACCCACCTACTCACGTCACCCACCTACCCACTCACCCACCAGTCCACTCACCCACCAGCCCACTCACCCAGCAGCCCACTCACCCACCTAGCCACTCACCCGCCTACCTACTCAACCACCTGCCCACTCACCCACCTACCCACTCACCTACCAGCCCCCTCACCCACCTACCCACCCACCCACCTTCCCACTCACCCACCTGCCCACTCACCCACCTACCCAATCACCCACCAGCCCACTCACTCACCTACCAACTCACCCACCAGCCCACTCACCCACCAGCCCACTCACCCACCTGCCCACTCACCCACCAGCCCACTCACCCACCTACCCACTCACCCACCAGACCACTCACCCACCAGACCACTCACCCACAAGACCACTCACCCACCAGCCCACTCACCCACCTACCCACTCATCCACCTACCCACTCACCCACCTACCCACTCACCCACCAGCCCACTCACCCACCAGCCCACTCACCCAACTACCCACTCACCCAACTACCCACTCAACCACCTACCCACTCACCCACCTATCCACCTCACCCGCTCACCCACCTACCCACTCACCCACCAGCCCACTCACCCACCAGCCCACTCACCCACCAGACCACTCACCCACCAGACCACTCACCCTCCAGACCATTCACCCACCAGCCCACTCACCCACCTACCCACTCATCCACCTACCCTCTCACCCACCTACCCACTCACCCACCTACCCACTCACCCACCTACCCACTCACCCACCTACCCACTCACCCAACAGCCAACTCATCCACCTACCCACTCACCCAACTACCCACTCAACCACCTACCCACCCACCCACCTATCCACCTCACCCACTCAACCACCTACCCACTCACCCACCAGCCCACTCACACAGCAGCCCACTCACTCACCTACCCACTCACCCAACTACCCATTCACCCTCCAGCCCACTCACCCACCAGCCCACTCACCCACCAGCCCACTCACCCACCTACCCACTCACCCACCAGACCACTCACCCACCAGACCACTCACCCACCGGACCACTCACCCACCTACCCACTCAACCACCTGCCCACTCACCCAACTACCCACTCACCCACCAGCCCACTCACCCCCCCCTACCCACTCACCCACCTACCCACTCACCCACCTGCCCACTTACCCACCTACCCAATCACCCACCAGCCCACTCACTCACCTACCAACTCACCCACCAGCCCACTCACCCACTAGCCCACTCACCCACCTACCCACTCACCCACCAGACCACTCACCCACCAGACCACTCACCCACCAGACCATTCACCCACCAGCCCACTCACCCACCTACCCTCTCATCCGCCTACCCACTCACCCACCTACCCACTCACCCACCAGCCCACTCATCCACCTACCCACTCACCCAACTAACGACTTATCCACCTACCCACTCACCCACCTACCTACTCACCCACCAGCCCACTCACACAGCTACCCACACACCCAACTACCCACTCACACACCTACGCACTCACCCACCTATCCACCTCACCCACTCACCCACCTACCCACTCACCCACCAGCCCACTCACCCACCAGCCCACTCACCCAGCAGCCCACTCACCCACCTACCCACTCACCCACCTACCCACTCACCCACCTACCCAATCACCCACCAGACCACTCACCCACCAGCCCACTTACCCACCTACCCAATCACCCCCCTACCCACTCACCCACCAGCCCACTCACCCACCTACCCACTCACCCACCTACCCACTCACTCAACTACCCACCCACCCAGTAGCCCACTCACTCACCTACCCTGTCATCCACCTACCCACTCACCCACCAGCCCACTCACCCCCCTGCCCACTCACCCACCTACCCACGTCACCCACCTACCCAATCACCCACCTACCCACTCACTCACCTACCCACTCACTCACCTACCCACTCACCCACCAGCCCACTCGCCCACCAGCCCACTCACCCACCAGCCCACTCACCCACCTACCCACGTCACCCACCTACCCAATCACCCACCTACCCAATCACCCACCTACCCACTCACTCACCTACCCACTCAATCACCTACCCACTCACCCACCTACCCACGTCACCCACCTACCCAATCTCTCACCTACCCACTCACCCACCTACCCATGTCACCCACCAGCCCACTCACCCACCAGCCCTCTCACCCACCTACCCACTCACCACCTACCCAGTCACCCACCAGCCCACACCCACCAGCCCCCTTACCCACCTACCCAATCACCCCCCTACGCACTCACCCACCAGCCCACTCACCCACCTACCCACTCACCCACCTACCCACTCACCCACCTACCCACTCACCTACCTACCCACTCACCCAGCAGCCCACTCACCCACCTACCCACTCACCCACCTACCCACTCACCCACCAGCCCACTCATCCACCTACCCACTCACCCACCTGCCCACTCACCCAACTGCCCACTCACCCACCTACCCACTCACCCACCTACCCACTCATCCAACTACCCACTCACCCACCAGCGCACTCACCCACCTTCCCACTCACCCACCAGCCCACTCATCCACTTGCCCACTCACCCACCTACCCACGTCACCCACCTACCCACGTTACGCACCTAACCACTCACCCACCAGCCCACTCACCCACCTACCTACGTCACCCACCTACCCTCTCACCCACCTATCCACCTCACCCACTCACCCACATCACCCACCTACCACCTCACCCACCTACTCACTCACCCACCTAACCACCTGCCCACTTACCCATTCACCCATTCACTAACCTTCAATCACTCATTAAAAGAGTGGACCATCAAATACTTACAGAGTATGACAGCTAGTGCCATATAAAAGGAGCATGTTTTCTGCGCTGATCCTTGTCACCGCTCTTTTCATGGATTCCTGAGCTGAGGGAGTTCTTCTGCCTGCTGCATTGAGAGTCAGACCCTTTTCAATGTAACCTGTTAAGTGGGCAGTTTTCAGTCTGATCAGCATCAGATGCAGCATTTCTGATTCTGATCAGAACATTTGGGTCATTAATAAACCTGACACAATTTTACAACAATCCTGTGATCTGTGATTTCATGACCATGAAATTTTTAATTCCAGATTTTATTTATTCACAGAATTGAAATTCTCCACCTGCTACGATGGGATTTGAACCAATGTTCCTAAATCATTAATCCAGTTTGCTGGATTACACATCTAGTGATACAACCACTTTGCTGCCATACCCCCAGTTTAAGATGCGATGTTCTCTGCCTCAACCACTCCCTGTGGGAAACTATTCCAGGTTCCAATGGCCCGTTGCATATCTCTCCCTCTTGACTTCTCTGATGAATCAATGTTGTTCACTTTCCATGGTTTTAATGTCCAAAACCTCACACAGTACTGCCGCTGTAGCCTACCTTATCCACCATCACTCACAATGTCCGGGAATTATGCATTTGAATCCTTGGGCTTTTGAAAATCATTGACTTCAATGCAAAAGACAGTCAGGCAGAGTGTTAATCGGGCAGCTGATTCACTATTATGTGCTGTCATCCAAGACAGAGTTCACCCCTGTGTAGGTTAGAATAAATGGAAAGAAATTGGCCCATGCCAATAGCATTAAACGTAAAACTGGCTCATAGCAAGTAGCAGGCTTATTGTAAAGGGCTGGCAGCCCATTCATTCTGAGGTGGCTTTACACTACTGGAGAAGAGCAGCTTTGCCCCTGACTGTCTAACCATTCTGATAACATCCTAGCGAACGACGAGAATCTGGCCTTTCCCCATCGTTGGAATGGCCTGGTCTTCCTGTGGCTTCTTCAGAACAAATACCAGTAAACAGCCAATTTAATACAGTGTGAATGACAAGGAAGATACACAGTGCCCACTTTTCCCAGGAACAGATTCAAAATGGGTGGTCTCATACTTTACAATATCCGGGCTCGTTCATTCCCAGGATAAAAGAGGTGAAATCCCAAGAATATTGTGTGTTCCCCAAATATTTCGAATTGTTCCCAGAGCTGGCGAAGAGGCTCAGCATCATCAGGGAGGGAATTAGCTGTTCAACATCCTTGGGGTTTGGCCTCAGTGTTAGAAATTCAGAATCACCGGATGGTGGAAACCCCCATTAGAACAGAGCCTGAAAACCCAATCAAGTCAATTAATCAAACCTTAATGTCAGCCTTCAATGGCATGGAATAAAATAAATAATCAACACTTGAACAGGTTTTGTTGAGGATTAGAGTAAAGGCCTATTTGAAAGCTGTAAGGTTTCACCCTAATTACATACCCATCAAAGTCAAGTTCTCACATCAGTGACAAAAGACCAGAGCCACATGGAGGAGGTGGAGAGGTGGCAGTAACAGCACAACAACTGAGGGGTTAGGATCCAGCTGAAACTCCCACTTGTAAAATGTGCCAGGTACGTACGTGTCCAGAACAAGAAAATGGTTCAAATGAGAGGCTCACCAAAACCGTAGCAGCCTTCTCTAATCCACAAGGCCCGGGAGATGAGAAAGCAGAAACGGCCAGAAGGTGAAGCACAGAAAGGCAGCAGTGAAAAGGGATCACAATGTGGAGCAGGCAGCAGTGGGTGGCTGGTGGGGAATCTGCAGTGGATAGTGGGTCATGGAAAGAAGCAAGGAAGGAGGTGGTGTGGTGAGAATCAGCTGCTGAAAAAATGACTGGAACAAGCAGCCAGCACAAATTTCCTCTTGGGATTGAAGTTGTATATATTGCTAATGAGCAACGGTGCCCACATTCATGAGTTGTTTACCGGTTACTGCTGGTGGGTGATACTGGAAATTAATCCATGATTACATTTTTCACAGAAATTTAAAAAATTTCCAACCACGTGATAATTATATGTTCAAAAATTGAAAGTGATTGAATTAATCTTGACTCTTCCCAAAAGCAACTTAATTATATGCACCCCATTCACGAGTTGTGGTGAATGGGTCTTGCTCCCTCCTTCAAAAGGGTAGACACACAACCCATTGACATTTTATACAGCGCAAAACATAACTGTCTCCAGGGAACTTAAATGTTAAGCTAGTATATAATCAGAGGTCACCTTTTGGAACTTGCAGACGTGACACCAGACACTTTTCTAGCAAGGAGCTAGCACAGACGTGATGAGCCAAATGGCCTCTTTCTGCGATGTAAACCTCCATAGTTTATCTCATCCATGATCAGAGCCTCCTGAGCCTAGGTCTGTAGTAGACTCTTCTGCTTTTTACACCAGCTCAATTTGGTTCACAGGTGGAAGAAGGAACTTTATAGACATTTATATTTGTCAAGTATTTTTTTTTAATCCACTGAAAATGTGATTAGGCAAAGCACAAGTGGAATCGCTCCATTCTAAGTAAACTGTGGCCCACTGATAAAATGATACATTGCTTATCTATCTGAACAGGTTAACTGTAACAATGTTGATAAAACATTAATTAAAGTCAACACTTACATTCACTTATGTCACTCATCTGTTACCAGTTGAGCAAACTTTGCATAGAAAGATCAGGGATCACTTTATCTTGTCACTTGTTCAAGACTTTGTTACTTTAATCATGTTTAATTACAAATATTAATAATCAATCTTCATCTCATACATCATAGTCACTGTTCTACATATTTGTTGTCTGGAAACAAATGGGCTCTTCAGTTCATTAAAAACAACAGATTCTGGAAACAATTATGATAATTGAATGTACATTTGGAAACCGGAGACATTTATGATGTAAGGAACACAGGAAAGATAATTATTAATATTTCACATGTCTAATTTAACTGGAGTCTCCATGATATGACCCTGATCACAGAGCACAAGTGAGCTGCCTTCAGCCAGGCAGGAGTCAGACATTCTCAGAGGCTATGTGAAGATCTATGGAGTGTCCTCACTGTGTGTCATCATCATCCTCCTGCAATCGTGTAACTAATAGGGCCTCCACTGCACTTCCATGACAGGAGCATTCTTACAGAACGTATGTGCGCTGCCATAAGTCAGACTGGAGTCAAAAGTTCCCAGATGCAATGTGAGGATCTATGGTGTCTCCTCGAGAAGATGGTATCCATGACCTCATGGATCATTTGTGGGTGTCGGATTGTGATATCCCACAGAGATCACCTGTGGAGCCCTGAAAGGAGCCACTGGTGTAGAAACTGAGCATCACAGTCACTTTCACAGCCGCTGGCAGTGGATGCCCTCCATGTCTCCTTGGCACCAAATCCTACTGTAAGTGGCAGATGTGATTGACCAGTTCCTGAGACATGCGCAGTCTTTGGCGACACTGGTTGTCAGTCATGTGCAGGAATGAAAGGCGGCGTCTGTAGACCCTGGGTGTCACTAGATGCCAACCAGCGACAGCTCACTGTGGCTCTTCAGCAGCTGGTGTGGGAACCCCAGCTACCCCTTCTTCCTGAGGGTGCTGCTCCTCCCTCTGCTCAGCCAGGCTCCTCCGTCAGCCTCTTCTCCGTCATCACCACTCTCTGTACACCACGAGGCATACAGCTAGTTCACCAGGCTCCATGACCCTGATATCCTCCTCCTGCAGGATGAAAGAGAGAGACGCGTGGGTTAGCTTGGGTATGCTAAGAACCTCTCTTGGTTAGGTCTGAAGGCCCCTTAACACATCCCGGAGAGTGCTGGCCGCCACTTGGATGGTCAGAGTTTAACGCACTGCATGGCTGCCCGAAACCCCACCCACCTCCGTCCCCACTCCACCTGACCGATTGGCAGCAGCTTTGCCCATTGGACTGCAGGCTGTGCTCTCAGCTCAGGCACAGGCATTCTTCTAACCCACACTGCAAGGCTGCACTGTTAGCTTGAACCATGGGGGAGACTGGTCCAAACTGGGATGATGACATTGCAAGGGGCTGTGAGCACCTCCACCAGTGACTGCTCCATGGCCAGCTTTAGCAAGGAGATTGTACAAGGTACCAAGTTGTCTAACTATTCTGCAGTCCACTAAAACGCTCATTAGTTTGCAGCCTGTGCCCGAGGGGTGAAAAGCTCTGGAGCACTTGTTGGCACTATCATGTCTCTACATCGTTTGTGTGGGCGGATAAGCTAGAAGGCCAGCTCCACACATGTCAATGTGGCCGCAATGGAACTACCTCAGCTGCAGAGGAACAGTCACTTTATATAAGGTTTCCCTTCTAATGTGTGGCCGCTTCCCTCCCCCCACTCCACACGCGCTTGTGCACTACGTTCAGCCACAGGGCAGCCCTTGCCCCCATGCCTCCAATGCGTCTCAACCTTGAAGTCCAACAGGTGACCCGGGCAAGCGCTGCACAATGTTTCTGTGTACTCCACTCCGAGTTCCCTCAAAGTGCAGCCCGCCAAGTGCATGCCTTATATATGCTGCTGTGAAACACATCGACATGATTGGTGGATGATCCAACAGCGGGTTTGGGGGGGGTGGGGGGGGGAATGATTCCAGCGGGCTGGCCATATAATGATATGCAGATGTATTACAATGAGGTTCCCAATGTCCAATGATGGGAATCGGAGCCTGCCACTGAGGTACTGAGCGCACAATCGCAAACTGGTATGACATTATCATGAAGCCAATTCGCGGCCTTCTTGCCATATTGTCTGCTCATGACGCCAAGCATGCCCGATGCCAGTGGGCACGGATGATTCCGCCCAATATCTTACCATGACATGCAGCTGCAAAGTATTATTCTAGTATTTAAATATGTTCAGTGGTAGCAGAACTTAGTGTGAACCATTACCCATTGTTACACCTTAACTGATATTGTCAATGGTAGAATTAGCAGTAGCAACAACTCCTTGTTTCCATAAAGCGCCTTTAACATAATAAACATCCCAGGGTGCTTCACAGGAGAGTTGGTTTGATACCAAGCTACATAAGGCGATGTTAGAGCAGATGGCCAAAAGCTTGGTCAAAGAGGTAGGGTGGAATCATCCCAGATTTGCACCAAGTGTGGTAGGAGGTGGGAAAAAGGATATTTTACCTGCCGGCTGCAATGGTGGTTTTTTTGTGTCATATCATCCCATTCCCGCCTCATTGTGCAGCCACAGGAAACACACTGTCTCACTGGTGGACGGGCTCCATTTTGCCCACCACATTGTTACCTCGCCGATTCATCACACTGGGCACCATATTTAAAATGCAGCCGCACAAACGCTTCTCAATGTTTGCAACCCAGGACTGCACCGGTGACACATGGCCCCAAAAGCCAAGAATAGTGCAGTACCTAACCACCGCACCCCCCCCCCCCCCCCCCCCCCCGCCCGATTCAGTGATTCATCCCTGGGATATATTCTGGGCACCGTGGAAGCTCTGCTATGATGTCCTCTACCCCCACTCTGGCTGCAGGAGACCCATCCATCTCACCACTCCAGCTTGGAAGGTGGTGGCAGAGGTGGTTAGTGCCAATGCTGCACACGAGAGGTCAGGCATCCAGTCCAGTAAATGGATGAATGATCTCATCCATGATGCCAGAGTAAGGCAACCATCTCATCACTCTAAACTCACACCCTCACAAGCCCATCACATCTTCACTGGCATCTCACTTACTACCAGCTCAATGGACATTACCACTCACTCTCTCACACACGCCCTCACATCTTCATTTGGCCTCATCTCCTCTGCAGGCTTCCTCCTCAGCCCTCACCCTCTTGAGGCCACTTGCACAGGTCAACGTGCCTCACACACACCCTGGGATACCTCCCTTCCCCAGCACAGCCCTCACCCCGCAGCCTCTTCCCTTGCCGGAGGCCACTTCTCCCCCATCCCCAAGCAAACCCTAGCCCTGCAGCCGTTGAAAAGTCACCCCCGCCTTATGGCTGCTCTGGCAGGTAGAGACCTGCACATGAGGTCCCGCTAAAAGTGGTGTGGTGCTGCCTGTGAAGCCTAGCGCTGATGATGGTGAGTGCTGCCTGAAGCAAGGTTGGCAAACACACCTCGAAGTCCCGAGAGAAGTGCAGCCTGCCAGGTGCAGGTTGCTTATGTACAGATGTGAAACACGTAGGTGTGCAGTCACGCCAATGAGCTCGGATGATAATTCCAGCAAGCAGGGCTTATAATGAGGTGCTAAAGCATTGGGATTAGGTTCCCACTGTGCAGCAGCAGGAAACACAGCCAGCCATTGACGGATCAAGTGGGCGACTGCAAACTGGTTTCAAAATGGCATGAGACCGGATTTTGACATTCTTGCCATGTTGTCCCATCCCGCCTGCCATGATGCCCAATGCCAACAGGGCCGGAAAATTCCGGCCTTCGGCTTTAAGGAGCATCTTAAATAAGCTGATTTTACTGATAATTAAAAAGGTGTAATAGGCAGTGCCTTTCAAATAGGCGGGTTTTTAAGCATTTATTTTAAGTATAACAACTGTCTTGCCCCTCTTAATGGTTAACACATTGAATATGGGCAGATTGAGAAGACTGTAAGTATGTTTTCCTGTCTACCTGAAGACTTAAGCTGCGCCCCCTAGCCAGCGAAAGTTGCTATGACACATATGATAAGTTCACTGTCTTACCTGTTACCCAAGACATAATGACATAAGAAATAGGAGCGCCGGCATTCTGTATGATCATGGCTGATCTGCCCCAGGCCTCAACTCCTCTTTCGTGCCAGCTCCTCATAGCCCTCAACTCCCTGATATTTCAAAAATCTATCCACCTCCTTTTTAAATACTTCCAGTGATCTAGCCTCCACAACTCTCTAGGGTAGAGAATTCCAGACATTCACTGCCCTCTGAGAGAAGAAATTCCTTCACATCTCAGTTTTAAACGAGTGTCCCCTTATTCTGTAACTATGTCCCCTAGTTCAAGACTCCTCCACTACTGGAAACATCGTCTCAACATCCACCCTGTCAAGTCCCCTCAGAATCTTTTACGTTTCAATAAGATCACCCCTTATTCTTCTAAACTCTGCTGAATAAAGGCCTAACTTGTTTAGCTGACTTAATAAGTCAACCCTTTCATCCCAAGAATCAGCCTAGTGAATCTCTTTTGAACTGCCTCCAGTGCCAGTATATCCTTCCTTAAATATGGGGACCAAAGCTGTACGCAGTACTCCAGGTGTGGCCTCATCTGACACCCTGTGCAGTTGTAACAAGACTTACCTATTTTTAAACTCCAGCACCCTAGCAATACAGGCCAAAATTCCATTTGCCTTCTTAATTACTGGCTGCACCTGCATGCTAACTTTTTGTGTTGCATGCACAAGAACACCCAGATCCCTCTGTGCTGCACTTTTTTGGATTCTCTCTCCATTTAAATAATAGTCTGCTTTTTGATTCTTCCCACCAAAGTGCATGACTTCACACTTCCCTACATTAAACTCCATCTGCCAAGTTTTTGCCCACTCACTCAAACTGTATTTATTCCCTTGCAGATTCCTTATGTCCGCATCACAACAAGCCCTCCCATCTATTCTTGTATCATCAGCAAATCTGGATACATTACATTCTGCCCCTCCTCCAAGTCATTAATATAGTTAGTAAATAATTGAGGCCTGAGGACTGATCCTTGTGGCACTCCACTAGTTATGTCGTTCCAACCTGAAAAAGACCCAGTAATCCCAACTCTCTGTCATCTATGTGTCAGCCAATCCTCTATCCATAATAATACATTAGCCCCAATACCGTGAGCTCCTATCTTGTGCAATAACCTTTTACGTGGCACCTTATCGAATGCCTTCTGGAACTCCGAATACACTACATCTACCAGTTCCCCTTTATCAACTCTTCTTGTTATATCTTCAAAGAACTCTAGCAAATTTGTCAAACCTGGGTGTTGTGCAGGGCCAGGTGGGAGCAGGCGTGAACCCAATCGGCAGCTCTGATCAGATCCGCGCCACCATTTTACGTTGGGGGGGACGCAATTAAGGCCCGCTCAGCGTGACACGCACCTGGAAGGGCTGAGCACTCCCTGTGCGGGTGGGGGCGCAATTCCCTGATTTGGGATCTGTGCTCTTTCGCGCATGCACATGAAAGAATGCAGAAATCTCCCTGAGGGACCTCTGTCCCTCAGGGAGATTAGTTTAGGTTTTAAAAAGCTGAATAAAGGAAAGGAATAATTTTAAGACATGCCCCCTCAGGTGACAGTGTCATGTGAGCTGGGACATGTCAATGAATTTTTAAAAAAATTTTTATTCAATTTACAAACACTTCATGAAACCCCATCCCGCTCGTGGATGAGGGTTCATGTTTAATGCGAAGTCCGCCTGGGCTCTTCATCTGCCCCAACCCCCTGCCAACCTAAGGTTGGACGGGCAGCTCAGTTTATTGGTTAAATTAGTTTTTAAATGGCCTTGACTTGGCTGCACGCCTGCCAAACTGAAAATCTAACTAACGCGCAGTGATGTCAGGGCTCCAGCCTGATGTCACCGTGCATCGTTTTATGTGTCGGCAAACGGGCCCTGCCCCCACTCACTGACCTGAAAATTCTGCCCAGGATTTCCCTGTCACAAAACCACATTGACTCTGTTTGATTGTGCTAAGCTTTTCTAAATGTCCTGCTATTTCTTCCTTAATAATGGACTCTAGCATTTTCTCAATGACAGATCTTGGGCTGCCTGGCCTATAGTTTCCTGTTTTTTGTCTCCCTCCCTTCTTGAACAGGGTCATCAGATCAGTGGTTTTCCAATCCGCTGGGACCCTCCCAGAATCCAGTGGGTTCCAGGATATTTTGACCAATGCCTCCACTATCTCTGCAGCCACTTCCTTTAAAACCCTTACATGCAGGCCATCAGGTCCCGGTGACTTGTTTGTCTTTAGTCCCATTATTTTCTCAAATGCTTTGTCCTTCATGATAGAGACTGTTACAAGATCTTTCTTCCCATCTCCTTGCTTATCTGATATCTTTGGAATGTTTATAGTATCCTCCACTGTGAAGACCGATGCAAAATATTGGTTTAAATTATCTGCCATTCTCCTGTTTTCGGTTATCAATTCTCCAGCTGCATCCTGCAAGGGTCCCACATTCACTTTAGCTACTCTCTTTCTTTTTATATACCCGTAGAAACTCTTGCTGTTTGCTTTTATATTTCTTTCATATTTCCTTTCCAGTTTACTTTCATAATCAATTTTCTCCCTCTTTATGAGCATTTTAGTCATCCGCTGCTGGTTCCTAAAAAATTACCAATCCACTAGCCTACCACTAGTTTGTGCCACTTTGTGTGCCTTAGTTTTTGATTGGATACTCTCCTTGACAACCTTTGTTAACCACGGGTGGTTCATCCTTCTCATCAAGTCCTTCTTTTTGACTGGGATAAATTTTTGCTGAGCATTATGAAATATCTGCTTAAATGTCTGCCACTGTTCATCCACTGACCTTCCCCTTAGTCTATTTACCCAGCCCGCTTTGGACAACTCTTACTTCATACCTCTGTAATTGCCCTTATTTAAGTTGAGGACACTGGTTTGAGACCTGAGTTGCTCGTCCTCAAAATGAATTTGAAATTCTACCATGTTGTGATCGCTACCCGCTAGAGGATCCTTAACTATTAACTCTCTTATTAATCCCACCTCATTACACATTACTAGATCTAAAATAGCCTGTTCCCAGGTAGGTTCGGCAATGTATTGCTCTAAGAAACAATCCCTGATGCACTCTACAAATTTGTCTTCCATGTTATCACTGCTAATCTGATTTGTCCAGCCAATATGCAGATTAAAATCATGCATGATAATTGTAGCGCCCTTCTTACATGACTCCATTATTTCCTGATTTACACTTTGACCTACAGTGAGGCAACTCTATAGGGGCCTAAAGATGACTCCCACCCATGACTTCTTCCCCTTGCAATTCCTTATTTCTACCCTAACTGATTCCATGTCACGATCTATGCCACCTATGTCACTACTCACCACCACACTGATACCTTCCTTTATTAACAAAGCTACCCCGCTTCCTTTTCCTTTTAGCCTATTTTTTTCCAGAACATCGAATACCCTTGAATATTGAATCTTGGTCACCCTGCAACCACATCTCTGTAATAGCTACCAAGTCATATCCATATATTTCTATTTGTGCCTTCAACTCATCTATCTTGTTACAAATGCTGCGTGCATTCAGATAAAGAGCCTTAAGCTTCGACTTGTTACCATTATTATTCATTCCGGTTCTAATTTCTGCTGCATTCTTCTGCTAATATTTTCTGCCCCTTCCTGTCACACTTTGATTATCGTTTGCCTCTTCACTATCCTGCACCTCTGCTCTCTCGCTTATTTTTGGTTTTTTAAACTTCCCTTCAATTGAACTCCCCCCCCCACCCCCACCCCCCGGCCTAACCATCCCCACCCCCACCCCCACCCCCACCACCACTAATTAGTTTAAAGCCTGGTCTACAACCCTAGTTATGTGATTCACCAGGACACTGGTCCCAGCATGGTTCAAATGAAGCCATCCCAGTGGAACAGCTCTCTCCTTCCCCAGTACTGGTGCAAGTGCCCCATGAATCAGAACCCATTTCTCCCACACCAATCCTTGAGCCACTAATTGACCTCTCTAATTTTATTTGCCCTTTGCCAATTTTTACGTGGCTCAGATAGTAATCTGGAGACTATTACCTTTGTGGTTCTGCTTTTTAATTTAGCCCCGAACTACAGAACCTCCTTCCTAGTCCTACCTATGTTGTTGGTACCTACGTGGACCAACTGGATCCTTCCCCTTCCACTTCACGTTCCTCTCCAGCCCAGATGAGATGTCCTTAACCTTGGCACCAGGTAGGCAACACTCTCTGTCTTTGCTGCAGAGAACAATATCTATTCCCCTAATTATGCTATCCCCTATTACTACTACATTTCTTTTTTCTCCCCTCACTTGAATGGCACTCTGCACCATGATGCTGTGGTTAGTTTGCTTATCTGCACTCTGTGTGCTCGTCCACAAGGGGAGCAAGAACCTTATACCTATTGGATAAAGGCACCAGCTGAGGCTCCTCCAAAGCTGAATTTTGGATCCCCAAAACTGCCTCAATCGCAGTCACACCCTCACGTCCCTGACCACAGACCAAATTTGATGTAATTAATCTAAGGGGGTGATTGCCTCCTGAAGTGCAGTGTCCAGATAACTCTCCCTGATGTGTCGCAGTGTTCGCATCTCGGACCCCAGCTCATCAATTCTGAGCTGAAGTTCCTCGAACAGCCAACACTTGCTGCAGATGTGGTCACCATGGATCTCACTGGTGTCCACCAGCTCTCACATACTACAGCTGCAACACATCACCTGCCTAGCCATCCCTATTCTATTTAATTAATTAATTTGGATGTTAAATATTTTAAAAGTGAATTTCTTAACTGTACTCTTCAGCTGTAATGATGTCTCTGATTTAAATCACTCGGCCAATCAAAAGAGAGACGGAGGAGATACCCACCAATCACCCAGCTGTTTTCCTGTGATGTCACAGTCTGGCTCTGACATGTAGAAACAGGTTGAAGGGATTATGCTACCAATAAGACAATAAAAAGAAAATCAATGGTATCTTGTGCCATCAGTTAGTTAGTGGGTAAGCAAGCTAAACTGTTTCTAAAAATGGCAAAAATTAAAATTCGACTCTTCAATGGGATAATACAGTCTCATCTACAAACAAATTAAATGAAACATGTTGGTCATTTAAAGCTGCTAAATTAAATAAAGGGAAGTAAATGATGTATATGGCTGGAAATATATTGTGAGATTGAAACAAATTTGATGAATATTTGATCATTAAATGCTATGAACTGCAACTACTATAATCTCTATAATCATTATGCCTCGTACAGGAAAGGTGCCTTTGGGTCAAATTTCCATTAAAACTGAGACATTCAATTCTACACAAACCTCACCTTACTAAATTCAACATATCATATGATCAAAATTGGAAGTATCCTATCTGAATACCCATCACAAAGTCAAATATCTTAAGGTCGCTACTTCTTGAACCAAAACATATTCTTGAAAAAGTTTAGCAGTTAGCTAAGAGTTACATAATACTGTTACCAAAACAGAAAGAAGTAAATACTGAGAGGCTGTTTTTCTCTTGCTTTGCTAGTCTAAAAATGGGGGTGAGGATAGGGAGTCGGTCATTTAGACAGAGACAAGAGTGATTTCTTTACTCAGCAGGTTGTGAATCTTTAGAATTCTCTATCCCAGAGAACAGCTGATGTATGTTCATTGAATTCTGTTATGGACAGGGGAGGAGAAATAAACTGAAACCCTCAATTCTCTTCCCTTACTATCCGAAATCAGTGTGGGTTTTTTTGGCAAGGTAGGCATGTCTGGTTTTAAGCCCTCTTTAGCATGTGGTCAATTTTAAAGAAGCAGCAGCAGACCTTTGTGGGTTTAAATAAACAGTTATTTATTCGCACACTCACCCCAAAAATCTAAACACTCTGTTAGTCACACACTGCACACTTGATAAAGATACAAATAGAGAAGATAGTGCACTTCTACAAGGATTAAACCAAAGATATGTTTAACAGTTCATGTGTTTGGCTTGTTGTAAAACAGTAGTTGCAGGCCCAGTAAAGAAAGATGTCTCCTCCACTCTTGGATTGTCAGATGGGTTTAAATAGCTGAAGTCGGCTATCCAGATTGTTGCAGGATTCCTTCAAATAGATGAATATTCAGCAGGTCGCGAAGCTAGGCACTTGTGGCTTTCAAATCAGGAGGTCAAATTTCTGTACAGGTGGACTTTTTGAGTTTTGGAATCCAGCTTTTAAAGACTTTATGGGCATTCCAGTTCTTAAAAGGCAAAGATTATACTGCCTTTTCTGTAGCTGCTGGCTTGTGGTGTTCTTCTACAGACTGCCCAAGTCTTTTTTGGATCTTTAGATAAAAACTCACCCAGTTTCAGTCATATGATCAATATTGGTATTGTCTAATCAGAATGGTTTGGAAGTCCAAAGCCATCAATATGCAATAGGAGATAGATGGTGGTCTTTCACACTTAACTTGTGTATAATTGGTCTTGTCAGCTTAGAGATTGCAAACTTAGAGATGTACGAGCTAGAATTCCATTGATTTTGTGTTTTGAGTATGCTTCGAACAATATCAGGTGTGAATTCTACAGAGGGATGCAGCCTGGACATGTCCATTCATAGGGGGAGACACAAACCTAGTATGATTCAGTTCGGAACTTCCCAGAACAGCGAGACATTCTGTATTGAAGTCACCTGATCCTTTGGCAGCCTCTTAGCTACCTTGTCAGTGGCCATTTTAAAAATATAAAAGGCAGTTCCAGAAGCTTCCACAGGGTTTGAAGTTATGAATAAGACTTGTTTTCCCTGGGCATGGAAAAAAATAGAAAATGCTGGCATCAGAAATGGTGACCATGAAATTACCGGATTTTTGCAGAAACCCATCTCTCTCATCGCATGAGATTTAGGGGAGGAAATCTGCCATCCTTAACCGGTCTGGCCTTTATGTGTCCCCAGACCAACAGCAATTTGGGTGACTCCTAACTCCCCCTCTGTAAGAGGCTGTAATATCTTTGACTGACCTGTTAATTGAAATTTGCGGCTGAAATTTGCAGAAGCTAAATCCAGGAGGTGGGGTGGTGGGGTTGGGGGGGGTGGGGGGGGTGTTGCGATGGGAAGGGAACCAACAATAATTTAAATTAAATACAGAATGCTGTTGGTTGTATACAGCTGCTAGATGGTTTTTATGACAGATAAACAGTGTCACCGCAAAACAGTTTCAAGCTCACAAAAGGTCTCAAATGAATCGAAACCAATAAACAAACAGGTTGTAAAAATTATGCTTCACTTTGATGTCAGGTCAGGACTTCATCTGCAGAAGTTTTACACGGGGAAATCTAGAAACATCTGAGAACAGGAGAAAGAGACACGAACAGACAATATCTCCATCTGAAATGCAGAGAAACTAGGAATTCTCCAAACAAAAGTTTGTAAGGAGTCAGAAACTTAAAGGCACTTGAATTGTTTTATTGCCCCTAAGATCCAGGAAAGAAATGACTGATGAAGATCTTGAAAGCATCTCTTAGGCAGTCTCTCAGGATCGAGGATGACTTGCCTGCACTCTGGTTTGATGGGTTCTGAGACGCCTGATAAATCCAACGTGCGTGGCAGGTAATGCTTGAAGGGTTGGGTAGATAGGTTTTGTGGACATTTGTGCACTCCCTCCGATACCTTGGCTTTGTCTCTAAAAGCATAGGCAGCGGCCAAGAGGGATGGAAATTACTGAAGGGGGTTTTAGACATTATTGAAGAGTGTCTAATATCATGGATTGAACAAAGAATTGGATGCCTCATTGGACAATTGTAGCGTAAGCTGGATTTTAATGGGACTATAAGATCCTGTCATTAAAACGTCCCATCCTCCTTGGAAAGGAGGGTACAAAAATCGTTGCAGAAGGATGATACAGTGCTTAGCCGAGCAGCTGGGTCTGCTGCTAGAGGTATGATCGGCAAGGAACTGACCGGTACATATATATTTCTTGTAACGGATTTGTGACTAACTGTAACGTGTGTATTGTAACAGGGTTTTGTATTGTTCAAATTTAATAAATTTAATGTTGAGCTTTGAGTGTGGTCTCATTGGCCAGGATTTCCTGGTTGGCGAGTGGGGGGCCGGGGCCCGTTCACTGATGCGTAGTGACGCGGGATGATGTCGGGCGGAACTCCCAACGTCACCCTGCCCCATTCCAATTTTCAGGTAGGCGGGGGCTCAGCAGAATCAGCTGTGCGCCACCCGACCTGTCAATGGCCAACTGAGGCCACTGACAGAGCCATTAAACTAATTAATGGACCTGCCCGTCCAACATTAAGGTTGGTAGGAAGGCCGGGAGTCCTGGTGGGCATTGGAAAAAGCATTAAACCTCATCCACGGGCGGGATGGGGTTTCATGTAGGTTTTTAAAAAATGTAAATTGAAGTGTTTCTAAAAGTGATGGACATGTCCGACCTCATGAGGGGATATTTATTTTTCCTATTTTTTAGATTTATTATTGTGGAGCCGATTTCCCTGAGGCAGCACTTAGCCTCAGGGAGATGAGTGCGCACTTTCATGTGCATGCGTGAAAGAGTATACTCTCTGCTCAGGGAATCCCCCCCTCCCCCAGCCTGTACAGGGAGCGCATGGCCTTTCCTCGCGGACATCATGCTGGGCGGGACTTAATTGGCCATCCCACGTAAAATGGTGGCGCTCCCCCGATCGGGGACGGGGTGAAAATTCTGCCCATTATTTCTCAGAATTCTTGGCCTAAATTTTCCGATCCCGTCCGCTGCAGGAATCGTCACAGGCAGATCAGAAAATGTGACGGGCCAGCAAATGCTGCATTGGCTTTGGGTGGGAATTTCCAGTCCCGCGGTGGGCGGGAGTTTAAAATCATGCCCCTCACGTCCAAATCGTAGGGTAACCTGTTAGCGATAAAAAGTTACATCTTACACCTCTGAAATGGCCTGGCAAGCAACCTAGTTGCCTCAAGAAATTAGGGGTGAAACCACACCCACATCTTGTAAACAAATGAAAACAACATTGCCTGAAAGCTCCTGTGGAATTTCATTCCACCACCCTTTCAGGTCAGGTGTTCCAGAACCTAACAGTTTTTCCTCATTCCCCTGTTAGCTGTTTTGTCAATTATTTTAAATCTGTGGCCTTTGGTTAACAGCCCAGTTGTTAGTGGGCTACTCCCTACTCCCCCCCCCACCCCACCCCCCTCACAAAACCCCTCAGCGTTTTGACCAAATTTTGCAAAGTACCATAAAATCCTGAAAAGCACATGAGGCTTGGCAAGTTCACAACAGAATCATGAGACCCAGCTGCTTCAATTCATAACAGCGTTGTACATGGCTAAAAAGCTTTGATCTGCCAAGCAGTAATAATTCTGCAGGTGGAAGCATTAAAAATGAGGATCTCACAATGTTTGATGTGTGTTGTGACCAAATATCAATTAATAAAAAGACTCGTTTAAGTAGGATGTATTATATAGCAGTCACTTCTCTGTTTCCAGTCACTCAACCAACTCAGCGCCCAAGCTGCCATTGTCCCTTTTCCTCCATGGGCTTTAACTTTGCCAACAAGTCTGTTGTGTGGCACTTTATCAAATGCCTTTTGGACGTCCATGTAAACCACACCAACCACAATACTCTCATCAACCTCCCTCTCTGTTACGTCAACCAAATACTGAATCAAGTTGGTTAAACAAGATCTTCCTTTAACCAATCCTCACTGGCTTTCCTCATTTAATCCACATTTTTCCAAGTGACTGTTAATTTTGCCCTGGATTATCATTTCTAAAAGCTTTCCCACCACTAAGGTTAAACTTGACTGGTCTTTAATTGCTGGGCTTACTCTTTTTGTAACATTTGCAATTCTCCAGTTCCCCCGGCACCTCTCTTATATCTCAGGACAATTAGAAGGTTATGGTCAGTACCCCAAGATTTCTACCCTTCTCTCAGTATGCTCAGGTAAATCCCATCTTGTCCTGGTGGCTTATCAACTTTATGTACAAACAGCCTTTCTAATACCACCTCTTTACCAATTTTTAGCTTATCCGGTATCTCAGCCACTTCCTTTTTCATTGATATGCAGCATCTTCTCCCTTGGTAAAGTCAGTTGCAAAGTATTCATTTAGCATTCTGAGCCATGCACTTTGCCTTCATGAGTAAACCCACATTTTGGTTCCTAATTGGCCCCATTCTGCCTTTTACTACTGTTTTACTATTGATATCCCTATAGAAGACATATGGATTCCCTTTTATGCTAGCTGCTAGTCTCTTCTAATGCTCTCTCTTTGCTTCTCTTATCTATTTTTTCACTTCTCCTCTAAATTTTCTATATTCATTCTTGCTATCACTTGTATTATCGACCTGACATCTATCATGTGCCCCTTTTTCTGCTTCATCTTACTATCTCTCTCGTCATCAAAGGAGCCCTGGCTTTTCTTGTCATACCTCTCCTCCTCGTGGGAATGAACTTCGACTGTACCTAAACTAGCTACTCCTTAAAGTTAGCCCGTTGCTACTGTTTTGCCTGGCAATCTTTAATTTGTTCTCACACCATTGAAACTGGTCCACCTCTAATTAAGTATTTTCGCTCTGGATTGTACCTTGTCCTTCTCCATGGCTAACCCAAACCTTATGATCATTGCGCAGTGTTCAGTTCCCATAGGAGCAGGAGTAGGCCATTCAGCCCATTGAAACTGCTCCGCCATTCAATATGGTCATGGCTGATCATCCACTTCAATTCTTTGTTCCCACACTATCCACATATCCCTTTATCTCACTTGCATTTAGACATATGTCCATCCCTACCTTAAACGTACTCAATGGCCGAGCTTCTATAGCCCTCTGGGGTACAGAATTCCAAAGATTCACAACCCTCTAAGTAAAAAACATTTCTCCTCATCTCAGTCCTAAGTGTCTTCCCCCTTATTTTGAAATTGTGTCCCCTGGTTCTAGACTCCCAGTCAGGGGAAACATATTACCTGCAGCGACCCTGTCTATTCCTTTAAGTATTTTGTAGGTTTCAATGAGATCACCTCTCATTCTTCGAAACTCTAGAGAACACAGGCCCAGTTTCCCAAACCTCCTATCATAGGGCAGTCCTGCCATCTCCAGAACAAGTCTGGTGAATATTCATTGCACTCTCCCTATGGCAATATCTTTCCTAAGATAAGGGGACCCAAACTGCACACAGTACTCCAGGTGCAGCCTATCCAAGGTTCTTTACAATTGAAGCAAGACTTTGTTAATTAGTGTTAGTAAGAGTAATAGTAATAAATAAATAATAAATAATAAATAAATAACAAACATACTAGTACGCTATTAGTGATAGTAAGATCACTGTTAAATGTTCCCCGATAGACACTTGATTCACTTAACCCACCTCAGCCCCAGAACCAGATGCAGCAATTGACTTGAAGGAGGAGAGAGGTAGAGAGGTGGAAAGTTTAGGGGGGATAATTTTGGAGCGTACAGCCCAGGAAGATGAAGGCATGGCCTCCAGTGGTGGAGTGAATACAACCGAGGATGGTAAAGAGGCCGGACTTGGAACAGCACAGGAATCTCACTGGGTTGTAAGGCTGGAGGAGATTACAGAGATGGGGGGGGTGAGGTGGAGGGGGGCTGGGGATTGAGGGCATGGAGGAATTTAATAAGGAGGATGAGAAAATAAATACAGCAAAAGAAGCACATAAAGCCTGGGAATTTTCTAATCTGTCTAATTCAGCTCCAAGTTGGACAGTGCACTTATGTATTAGGCTGTCAGATAATGGTGGTGAGTGAACTTTTTCTCTCTCTTCCTCTTACCTTTGCAGTGATTGGCAAAGGTGAGCAAATTATTGTAATAGATGGATAATTTACGAGACTGCGATGGATAGTGTTAGGCTTTTCATTTGGTTTCTGCTTTTATATTGCTGTGTTTTTATTTCAGTCATTCTAGAGTAAGGGACAGGGTTGTGCTGAGTATGTGAAATATTTATTATCATTGATGCTTGTTAAGCCTGCGAGAGCTTTGAATGCCTTTATGCTCTGACAGTTTCCATTCTGTGATTTGGCTGAATGCGGTCATCATAAGATTTTTAGATCCGTTCCAATAGTTAAGTCAATGTTTTTCTCCCCTAAGTATAATTAATGCAGTTTGGCCTTGTTTTAGTTTATTAATTATCTCCCTATCTCTGTGCCTTCTCCAGCCTTATAACCCTCTGAGATTTCAGTGCTCCTCCAGTTCTGCCTCTTGAAAACCCTCGATTTTAATCAGTCCACCATTGGTGCCTTCAGCTGCCAAGGTCATAAGCTCGGGAATCCTCTCCCTAAACTTCTCTGCCTCCCTACCTCTCTCTCCTCCTTCAAGATGCTCCTTAAAACATACTTCTTTGGCAGGGGTTGGTTAGCTCAATTGGCTGGACAGCTGGTTTCTGATACAGAGCGATGCCAACAGTGTTGGTTCAATTCCTGCGCCAACTAAGGTCATCCATGAAGGCCCTGCCTTCTCAACCTTGCCTCTCGCCTGAGGTGTGGTGACCCATGGGTTAAACTCACCACCTGTCGTCTCTTTCTAATAAGAGAGCAGCCTCTGCGACTACAGTGACTTTCATTTCACCTGTTTGGCCCAGGTTTTGGACACCTGTCCTAAAACCTCCTTCTGCGGCTCAGGGCTGGATTTTTGCTCCCGAGTCAGCAAGTGGGAGTTGGGAAATTTCCTGGCTTGCTGCGCCTGCCTCGGGCGGAAGTGCCCCAAATGGCGGGAATATCATTCCGGGTGGGGGGAGGGGTGCAGGTTGGAGTCGGGCCCACTGCCACTGGATGCAGATTGGAGACAGCCACAGGGCTGCTGAGTGACATCCCACAACCATCTCCCACACGAGCAAAAAATACGGGTGCCAGGAAAGGGGGCAAGAATCTGGGAATTGCGTCCCATCCACCATTTTCAAAAGTCTCCACAACTCTGCAAAAAATCTGGCCCACTGTGTCAAAAATATTTTTATTTATATCGCCCCCATTAAATATGCATATCCAAAGTAATTTATTGCTGTTTAATGTTCTCCCTACTCCATATATATTATATATATATATTGCACAATAAGCAATTCTTCCATTGAATGTTTGCTGCTAGCACTTGTTTCAACTACATATGGATAAGCTGTAAAGTCTATGATGCCACCATGCCACCTTTTGCCAAATTCAAATCATGTCTAGGGATGGATGTACGTTTACTAGGAGTTAGGGAATAACTTGGGTTTTGATGGTTCTTTTGCTGATGAAAAAATATTTCATCTTGGTCATCCCAGAGATTATGAATGAATCCGCCTCAACAAATTCAGACTTTTGATACTTGGTTTTGACATTTCTAGACAAATCATTCAAATCACCAGAGTCATGCCCTTTCTGCCCACACCTGAGATCCACATTCACAGAGGCCCCAAAATCCCTGGGAAAGGTATAAGACCATAAAACAAAGGAACAGAAATTAGGCCATTCGGCCCATCGAGTCTGCTCTGCCATTCAATCTTGGCTGATAAGTTTCTCAACCCCATTCTCCTGCCTTCTCCCCGTAACCATTGATCCCCTTACCAATCAAGAACCTATCTATCTCGGTCTTAAATATAAATAGACACCCGAGCAATCGCAGAGGCAAGAATTGTTGATGAAGCCAATGTATGTGGCCTCTCTACTGTAGAAAGCCTCTGCTATAAATTCTGTGTCATTCCAGGCAGGGTTAAAGATCAGATGTGACCAACCAGGCACAATACACCCATAACAACTTTGCACTAGATTCAGGCTGGCAACTTAATCATGATCGGGAATTTAAGGGTTAATTGCATAACTTATTTGAAATGAGTTTTGGTTCAGTCCTGACAAGCAAATTGGGCCAACCTCAAAGAAATTGAGGCTCATTACCCAAACAACCCCACACTGGCTTGACAGTGTGCCCACTGTTTAAAAGGAATAGTTTGCCAAGTCATGTTCATCACAGTGGAAGTACTAAGTTAACGCAAACCTGCTCAACCAAAATAATTTCAGAGACTTTGGCCACACTTTGGGATTCACTCCAGGTTTTGGAGAAAACAATTGCTGTTGTACTGAGGAAACATTCATTTACATTCTGTAAAAACCTTGTACTTCAAGAGCTAGCAATCTCTCTTTACATGTTTATATTTTTTACTCATTCTGGGAGCATGGCCAGCATTTGTTGTTTGTTCCTAGGTGCCCTTGAGAAGGTGATGGTGAGCCATCTTTTTAAACTATTGTGGTGAAGGCACACCCAGAGTGCTGTTGGATAGGGAGTTCCAGAATTTTGACCCAATAACAATGAAGGAGCAGCGATATATCTCCAAGCCAAGATGATGTGTGACTTGGAGGAGAGCTTGAAGCTGACTGTGTTCATTGTTGCCTCTGCCCTATGTTAAAATAAGCTGTTAGCTCCTGCAGCTAGATCTCCATCCAAGGACCACAGCATTCACAGTGTTGACTATAGTAAGGAAAGTGACCCCGATTCTCAGCTTGTTGAGAAGTTGTTGGAATCCATTATTAAGGAAGTAGTAATGGGACATTTGGAAAGTGAAAATGCAATCCATCAGTGTCAGCGCAGTTTTATGAAGAGTAATTCGTGTTTGACTAATTTGCTAGAGTTCTTTGAAGATGTGACAAGCAAAGTGGATAATGAGGATCCTGTAGCTGTAGTATATCTGCACTTCCAGAAGGCTTTTGATAAGGTGCCGCACAAAAGATTAATACGCAAGATAAGATCACACAGAGTTAGGGGTAATATATTAGCTTGGATAGAGGATTGGCTAACCAACAGAAAGCAGAGAGTCGGGATAAATGGGTCTTTTTCTGGATGGCAAGCTGTATCTATGGGGTGCCACAGGGTTCGGTCCTTGGGCCTCAACTATTTATAATCTGTATTAATGACTTGGATTCGGGGATAGAAGGTACTGCAGCTAAATTTGCAGGTGACACCAAAATAGGTGGGAAAGTAAGTTGCAATGAAGAAATAAGAAATTTACAAATGGATATGGACAGGTTAGGTGAATGGGCCAAAATTTGGTAGATGGAGTTTAACGTGGATAAGTGTGAGGTCATCCATTTTGGTCAAAGAATAAAAACGTGACTTATTATTTAAATGGAGAGAAACTTCAGAATGCTTCAGTGCAGAGGGATCTGGGTGTCCTCGTGCATGAATCGCTGAAAGCTAGTATGCAGGTACAGCAGGTAATAAGGAAGGCAAATGGAATTTTGGCATTTATTGCTAAAGGAATAGAGTATAAAAATAGGCAAGTGTTGTAGCTACTGTAGAAGGCATTGGTGAGACCGCACTTGGAATACTGTGCACAGTTTTAGTCCCCTTACTTGAGGAAGGATGTAGTTGCAGTAGAGGCGATTCAGACAAGGTTCACTAGATTGATTCGAGAGATGTGGGGCTTGTCTTATGAGGAGAGATTGAGCAGTTTAGGTCTATACTCGCTAGAGTTTAGAAGGATGAGAGGAGATCTAATTGAGGTATATAAGATGCTAAAGGGGATAAACAAAGTAGACGTGGAGTGGATGTTTCCCCTCCTGGGGCATTCTAGAACAAGAGGCCATAGTTTTAGGCTAAGGGATGGTAGATTTAAATCAGGAATGAGGAGGAATTACTTTTCTCAAAGGGTCATGAATCTGTGGAATTCACTACCTCAGAGTGCAGTGGATGCTGGGACGCTGAATAAATTTAAGGAGGAGATCGGCAGATTTTTAATTAGTAACGGGTTGAAAGGTTATGGGGAGAGGGCGGGAAATTGGAGCTGAGACCAAAATGAGATCAGCCATGATCGTATTGAATGGCAGGGCAAGCTCGAGGGGCTGAATTGCCTATTCCTGCTCCTAGTTCTTGTGTTCTTGTGTTCTTATGTATGCATGGGCTCAATCTAGGGAGCCAAGAAGATTTTGCCAGATCAGCCAATTTGCTCTGCACTCCTATATAAAGAAAGTCAGCTCTGATCACTTTGTCAGGACAGCTCAACATCCAATTTTACAGTGTCCCCATTCAGATAACTGAGAATGCCACCAATTCCTTTGGAATTGCAGTTGAATGAACCAGGAGCTGAAATGTCTTTCACTTCTGTTCAACTCTATCAGGTTCCACTTTCATATCTGCAACCTCTAGCTTCCTCGTACGCTCTCTCTCAATGCTATTTTTGATATATATATATAAATGACTTGAGTCTTGGAATACAGAATAAAATTGCAATATTCACTGATGATACCAGATTTGGAGATGTGGCAATGAGGATGGTGCCAACTGATTGCAACAGGACGTAGATGGTGTTGTGAAACTATACTTTAAATAAAAAAATGGTTTTTGAATTTACTGGCTGGAAACCCCTAATTGATATTTTTATTTAAAAAGACTAAAGCCGCATTGCAGTGACTTGGGATCACAGGCAAAGATGGCTGCACATTTGCATTACTGTACCTTCTACATTCCAAAACTATTTAAATGGTGACGATCTGTATGCAAATCTTCACCATGAAAAAATTGCCTAGAAGGAGGATGAATGGGGCCATCTCCTGTATCATTAGCAAAAGCATCCCGTGAATCAACTGGGTATTCAACTGGGTGGAGACATGATCATTGGGACAATAGGACCCTGGCTGAGAGAGGAATTCCGAGCCATGATTTAATCGAGTTATGTTTTGAATGCATTAACTATGATTATTTGGATCACTGGGCAGTTGAAGAGAAAGGTGATGTGACAAGCCAATCCTTTGTATATTTTAAGCACCTGCTTACTCTGCAGAACTAGGCAAGCAACAGAAACGCTAAAGAAACAAAACTGAGAGGGTTCCTTCTCTCTCTCACTCTCTCTCTCTGTCCACATTCCACCCAACTTTCAAGTTTTTGAACCCTGTCTACTGATTTTTACTCTGCACGTGCTGCAGAAAGAAACTTCAAAAAGAACTCAACACAGTGCTGTTGTCTCCAGAAGAACAGAAGTCACTCTACAATTTTAAATCACCTCAACGCCCGAAAGCAGCTGAACCACTGTATTCAGCCCGAAGCCAGCCAAGTCACTAACCTTCAGGAGTTGCATACCCCTTAAATTTTACTGGACTCTAAATTGTTTAATCTATCCTCCCTATTCTGTAATCTGTTTGTGTGTGAAAGTCAGAGAATTTTTATTATTTTACTTAGACTGGGTTAAGTACAATAAAATCTATCCTCTTTTCTTTTTTAAAAACTCAAGGAAATCTGTTTGATCGTGCATTTTATGGTCACAGCACATAAACAGTTAAACACCCGTGGAATTGGCAAGTAAATCTATTTCAAAGAGAAAACCTGTTGCAGTTAAATGAGGAGAGGGAAAAGAGGGGAGACATTTGACTTCCTCTCACCTGATCATAACAATAGGCTAGAAGAATTGGCAGACAATAACAGATGGAATTTAATACAGAGAAGTGTGAGGTGATGCATTTTGTCAGAAGGGATAGGAAGAGACAATATAGACTCAATGGTACAATTCTATGTGTGTGCAGGAATAGAGGAATCTGGAGGTGCATGTGCATATATCTTTGAAAGTGGCAGGACATTTCGAAAGTATAGCTAGCAAAGCATGTGGGATCTTGGGATTCATAAATAGAGGCTTTGAGTACAAGAGCAGGGAAGTTATGCTGAACTTTTATAAAGCTCTGGTTAGGCCACAACTAGAGCATTGTATCCAGTTCTGGTCACCACACTTCAGAAAGGATGTGAAGGTCCTTGTGGGGTGGTGGGTTGGGGGGGGGTGGGGGGGGGGGGTGTGGTGCGGGGTGGAAGAGTTTAATCAGAATGGCTCCAGGGGTGGAGGATTTTAGCTACAAGGTAAGTTTGGAGAAGCTGATGTTGTTCTCCTTGTAGCAATGGCAGATTTGATAGTATTGTACAGGTTTGGATAAGGTAGACAAAGAAAAGCTGTCCCCATTAGCTGATGGTGCAGCACTAGGAGACAAAGATATAAGGTTTTGGGCAAGAGATGCAGGGAGGAAGAACTTTTTTATACAGCGAGCGGTAATGGTGTGGAGTTCACTGCCTATGAGGGTGGTGGAAGCAGAGAACATTATTGATTTCAAAGGGAAATTGCACAGGCACTTGAGGGAAGTAAACTTGCAGGGTATGGGGAAAGAGTGAAGGAATGGGAATGATTGGAATGCTGTACAGAGAGCCAGCATGGACTTTGATGAGCCAAATGACCTCCTTCTGTGCTGGCGCGATCTATGACTCTATCTTTGAGACTTTGAGAGCTTCGCATCTATGCTTCCTGTACCCCTTCATGTGAATGCCTCTGGGCTACTGAAAACAGGGAGAGGATGAATTGCACGATGAGTGAGTGTGGTCAGAGGTAGAGGGGACTGAAGTGTTTTGCTGTCTCTGGGTGTGCTGCTGCCTCTGAGGGAAAGGCTTATAGTGTTAGCTTTGACCTGGTGGAGCAACGCTCCATCTTAAGCAGCTGCTTTACAGATCATTTGTGAGAAAGGTGGTAGCTAATAGACAAATTGGAGAACACTTAGAACTATTAAAATAGAAAAGGTGTACAGTCCCAAGAACTCACTAAAATTACGCTGACATCCACATCTCCATCCCCTGTTGTAATGAGTCAATGCCAATGATTGGCATTGCTTCTGATTCACATGGTGGTAAATGCCAGATGTTGGCACTCCCAGTCCACCACCCTTCATCAACCCACACCCCCAACCCCCCACAAACCCGGAACCTGTACTCCACCCCGAGTGGTTTGATGCTCCCTGACATTGTCTACTGCCTTCATCTGCAAGGAAATTGCAAATTGTTCTTTGGCTGTTGCTGGTTCCAGATCTTATAGTCACTATCCGCCAGGAATTGTCGAATGATTAGTACAAATGTTATGAGGGAAGGGGCAAGGATGGAGATTGGGAGACATACCAGTGTGCATCACTCGATGAGATAATTGGCATGGGCGCTGTCAAAAGACTTCTCATCTCAGGCAAGGAAATGGTGCCATGTGATACCCGAAAAAGTAATGCTGACTTACTGTGCTGGCCCAACTCTGTCTGCAGCCCAAACCAGCCTGAATAGGAACAGAAGCCATTGTTGATGTTCCCTCTTCAGAACTGAGAGCCAATTTGTAGCTTACTCAGTACAGGCTGAATATCTGACAAGATGCCTTTCTGGTCTCTCAAGTTCAGTAGTAAACCATATGCTTGGGAGATATGGACAACCTATTACAAGCACCTCAAAGCACTGGAGAAGTACCACCAGCGGTGCCTGTGTAAGATCCAGCAAATCAAGTGGCAAGAAAGGCGGTCGAAAAGCAGCTTCCTCTCCCAAGCCAACCTGCCCAGTATTAAGGCGCTAATCACTCAAAACCAACTCCCCTGGACAGGACACGTCATTCGTATGGCTGACACCAGTCTCCCCAATCAACTGCTCAACTTGAAACTTTGTCACCACTAAAGTCTCCCAGGAGGACAGCGGAAGCATTTTAGGGATGTTTTCAAAGTATCCCTGAAGAGGGCAAACATCCTGCCGGCTCATTGGAGTCCCTGGCTTGTGACCGACCAGAATGGAGAAGACTCATCCAGTCAGGCACTGAACACATCAAGAGACTGTGCCAGGAATGCACAGAGGTGAAGTTGAGGCTTCAGGAAGAGTGCACAAACCTCCAAACAACCCATCTACCCAACACTTCAAGCACCACATCGAACAAACCAGCCATCTCAGAAACAATCGAACCAGAGTTGAAGCAATAATCCTCTATCCCGAGGGATTGCCTAAGAAGAAGAGAGAGAGAGAGAGTTAACTGGATGGTGAAGCCACCCACTGACTCATCAGAAAAACTCTTATTAAGATTTCCAAGTTGCAAATTAAAAATTCACAAATGATTTATTATTTTACCGCTATAATATCTGATATAAAGCCAAACATTAATTAAATCGTCAAATAAACTCCCCAGAGCTAGAAGAAAGGTTGAGAGGACGAGAATAGAAGTCAGCAATTTCTACAATAAGGTCCAAACTAAGATGTGGCACTGTACAAACAGATTGAAAGTTCTGTCTGTAATTGAAGTCTGAATTTTACATTAGAATAAGAAACAAAACAACCTAGCTTAAGTTATTTTCGACACTGGTGGGAATTCTTGTACTAAAGCACCTTAACGTGAAGCATATAAATATCAACTTCAAATCCTAAACCAAATAGATGCTGCCAGTGATAACATAACACTGAGTTTATTGAAATTTTAGAAGGAATTAAAACCCTTTTGTTGTACCAGAGCTAGCAGCAAGGGCAAAATGACTTAACAGCAATGTCATCATAGCACTGACCGTAGCAGCATTGTGTCAGTAACTGCAACAGTACCTTAGTAATAAGGACAATAGTAAGGCAGTGACAGCAACATTACAATAGCAATTACGGCAAAAAGCAATATTGTGGTGATAATAACAGAGGCAGCAATAGGAGCAGCAGCAGTTTATTGGTATAGTAGCACTACAGGTACAATAGCAGCCCTTCACTAGGTTTGTGAAGAAGTCTGGGATGCAAAGATATTAAGATCAAATTGGGCAAATGTGAGAATGATAAGATCAAATGTAAGCCAAGGTTCAGTGGTGTGTGACGCATGTTTGGAATTGGCATATCTACCCATGACTAATGGTTATTCATCTGATGTTTCACAGCATGCCGGCAGCAAGCATCGGTGAATTGATATTTAAACCTGCCCTTGTGGCATTCTGCTTCAGACGTAACTGTTCAGTCCCATAAGAAGAAAGCTTTCCACCACTAGAATATTCCCCTGAATATTTTATGAAGCTTATGTGCCAGGAAAGTAAATCTTGTGTAAGTGAAGCAAAAGCGCCAGGTATCCCTCTGTGTATAAATGTCGGATAAGCTTTATGAATTATTTATGGGAGCCACAACAAAAGCTGATTAGAGTAAAATGCTGGGTTGTTGTGATCTATCTGGTGGGATGAATGGAAAACAAATGTAAAACATAAAACTGGTTTGATTGGCTGGTTGACCATAACAGCGAGAAACTGCCAACTCTGGTGCTGTTTGGAATTTTAATGGGATGAGAGACCATTTGGAGAAAGGCATTGGCCTCCACATATGATGGATATGCAGCAAATCAATCCATTGGGAATGTGGTTGGTTGAAAAGACCAATCAACAAGTGCCACATATGAAGTGGTTATCAGCTTTTCTTCATTATTCTTTCATGCACTGTGGGCATCACTGGCAATGCCAGTGTTTGTTGCCTAATCCTAGTTGCTCTTGAACTGATCTTGCTAGACCCTTTCAGAGGGCAGTTATGGGTCATTGCTGTGGGTCTGGAGTCACATGCAGGCCAGACAGGTAAGGATGGCAGATTTCCTTCCTTAAAGTGAACCAGATGGGTTTTTTTTATGATGTGGTGATAGTTTCATGGTCACCATTACTGAGATTAGAATTATAATTCCCAGATTTATTAACTGAATTCATATTCCACCAGCTGCCACAGTGGGATTTGAACCCATGTCCCCAGAGCATTAGCCTGCGTCTCCAGTGACATTACCACTACACCCCCATTTTCTCCCACTGTTGTGGGGTGTTGTTTATGGTGTTGGTAACTGTTGTCAAGCTGCCATAGTCACTGGCTGTCATGGTGACATATGTCAGTCCACAGGTGATGTCGCCATTTTCCTCTTTTGTTGGTTAGTGTCTCCGAATGTTTCAGGCCTACTCGTCGTGCTTACAAGCACCTTTGAAGCAGAGCTTTGGGTATCTTACTGGTTCACTGGCTTTGGCTGGCTCACCATACAGAATGTCCTTAGATATGCGACCGTCATCCATCCTGCAAACAGGCGCAAGCCTCTGCTTAGGGAATGCCAATATACTTGGGAGCTCTGCCTCTGAGGGGACTGCTACATTCGTGATTTTGTCCTTCCCTGAGATGCCCAGAATGTGCTGCAAACAACGAAGATGAACGTTGTTGAGCTTTCTTCCTAGATAGCTGTAAGCCAGAACTTCCAGTTCTGTTGAAGGGTCATGAGGACTCGAAACGTCAACTCTTTTCTTCTCCGCCAATGTTGCCAGACCTGCTGAGTTTTTCCAGGTAATTCTGTCTTTGTTTTGGATTTCCAGCATCCGCAGTTTATTGTTTTTTACTCTTTGTTGCGTTTTATTGCTGTTCAGCATTCACCAATCTACAGAAAGCCAATGATATTGGTTTGTTTGCTAACAAGATTGGTTAATAATTAGGAAAAATCAATGCCTTAACATTCTGCTGAAAGATATGTCAATAAATCTTGGCACATTGATTAATTTAGGAATTTCCCATTTATCTGACATGTCCACGAAAGCATAACTTGTGTATGCCAAAAATAAGATCTGTTAGTTTAGCAGCTAGTCTGCGATTCGACAAGGTTGTGTGAACGCAAACAACTGTGTTTCTGTGGACACATTTCATTGATCGTTTTATGAACTAATCTTGAGGATCTATGAACAGCTTCTTGCTGTTGATGATGAGATGGCGATTAAAGCAGCATCTGCCACTAGACAATATCATTCAGAGTTCCAGCCATTCACATCAGAAACACATTAGTAAAGCAGTGAATGTCAAACCTGCTGGAATATTACAGCTTCAAGCAAAATCAATTGGGACTTTGTCAGAATTTGTGTTTCATTAAATATAATCACATACAAATACAGGAGTTATTCAGTAATTGTCAATTAGTCCATCAAAATGAAGAGCTTGTTTTTCCTGGAATTACAAGAGATAAAAACAAGTGACAAAACAGGAAGCAAAAAGATGTTAAAGTTTCAAGTTCATTTGGACAATCTTACAGTAAAAATTATGCAAGAATTAACAACTGAAACGAAAATGTATCTTGGTATTTACAGTTAAGTTTTTGGTTGCTCCTGTGGATTGTACTTTATATATGGAGGCTTTCTCTTTTTGCAAGTCTTCACTGATTCTAACTCATTAACTCATGTCTTCCTCTGTTTTGTTGCTAAGCTTCAATGTGACTACCAGAGGACATGCGTGTACCTATTGCGCAAGATGATGAATGCACCATCAGACTCAAAATGACACACATATTATTTTGGAGGCACGGCCCCCTTCTGGGGGGTGCACTCTTATTGACCAAAGGAAAGTGTCGATGGTGGGAAAGGTAATTAGTTATTGCCAGCAGAACTTGGATTGGTTTTCACCCTGGCCAGAGCAGGCTGAGTTCTCAACACACCTGTACAGCCCAACAATGCACTTTTACAATTGCTGGCGAAATACAGAGCTTCCCCACCATTTGGGGCAATGAGGGAATGAAGGTGTATGGAGATAGGGCAGGAAAGGGAGTTGAGTTAGAAGATCAGCCATGATCTTGTTAAATGGTGCATCAGGCTCAAGGGGTCCATATGAACTTCTCTAGCTCCTGTTTCTTATATTCTTATCAGTGAGGATGGACAAAGGTCACAAGCATGACTTTGTCTTCATTGCCCCAATGTTGTTAAATCTATCAACATTCAAATGAGGTGAATTCAACATCAAAGGACTATAACAGAGATACTTCAATTGGAAGCAGTTCTTTCACAGAAACTGGATACAGGATTAGAGTCATAGGGTTAGAGAGTCATAGAGTTATACAGCACAGAAACAGGCCTATCGGCCCATTGTGTCCGTGCCGGCCGTCAAGCACCTATCTATTTTAATCCCATTTTACAGCACTTGGCCTGTAGCCCTGTAGGCTATGGTGTTTCAAGTGCTCATCTAAATACTTCTTAAATGTTGTGAGGGTTCCTGCCTCAACCACCCCCTCAGGCAGTGTGTTCCACAGATATCCACAGCTTTGTGGAAAGGATAAGAAAATTGGATGTTGAAACCAAAACTAATTGTTGATGGCTTTGGTATCAATGTAAGGGACATTAGTTCTATTTGATAATTCTGCTTATTCTTTAGCTTTTCCATTAACTTTGTCATATTGCATTTAGACTCTAGTTGCAATCACATTGTGCAGCTCTCAAGATACTAGCTCAGTAATTCACTTGCAGTCCAGTAATTTCTGAGGGCAACGCAGAATGCGGGGCAGCTTTCCCGAGTATAACAGGGAATTGTTTCCCATCAAAAATGAGTTCCAAAATTTAGCCAAATGTCCCCACAAACAAATTCAGTTGAACAGCTTTCTTTTAAACAGGGACTCTCACTTTGATGAATGGATCTTGGCTATAATTGTGCAATGAAACAGTTAAGGGTGGCACATATTCCTAAGCATGGATGAGGAAGGTGGGCAGGTGGCATCATTCTGCCCTAACTCTGTCACTTACAAGTGGCTGATGCCAGTAGGGTGGTAGCACATCTTGAAATTTAATTGGGCTTATACGAGTGCACCCCACTGCCACTGAAACATTACCCTTGTCAGGAAGTCCTGATCCTGCAAAAGCAATTGTACAACCTGGAAACTTGGGCCAGGATTTTATGGCCCCTCCCGCCTGGCGGGATATTACAGGCCCACCGAGCTGAATGAAGATTTAAATGGCTTGCCGCACCCACCAGGGGGAGACATGCTGTGGTGGGCCTGTAAAATCCTGGCCTTGGGGACTGAAGTCTTGGGTCCTATTTTGAAGTGGTGCTTGTGAAATATGAGCACAGAATCTAATTCCAAATACAGTACGCTTAAACAGATAGTCAAAACGGATGACAGAAATTTTCCACCTTAAGATTCTATATTAACATGAGTTGCTATCATTTTCTGTTAAGATCTTTCTCCTTAGATATACCTAGATAGATTGGAAGACTTCGATTAGTGGCATTTTGGAAAGACTTGTTACTCCTGCAGTCACAGACACACAAGGCTATGATGAAGTATTCTAAAAAGGGACTATTTCCATGCAGCTGGGTTCTATCGTAAGTGGATAGATTAACATGAAGGTTAAAGCAATAATATAGTGAATGCTGGCTTTTAATTGAAGTGTTGAGAAATCATTCTGTTCAAAAAAAAAAATGCATTGATGTGAAAAGCTATTTCATTCTATGTGTCTGCACCTGTACCAGAATTCCCATTATTTTAATGGTACACTTGAAATTTTAGACCTTTGATTCCCCCTCTCACATTTGGAGTTTGATGCATTCTTTCCTTATCTTCACACCAGGCATCATTACCAGACTGAGATGGGCTGTTAAAGGAAAGTGTTGTCAATAGAAAGAATAATATATTTTTTTAATAGCCTCCAGCCTGAATTGGTGAACTTGAGAAAAGACTGCTGTGAAGCAAAATTCCCTCAAGGATTCATCCCTTACTTCTGTCACAAGAAGCTGTATATTTATTCATTATAAACTGGTACTTTGCATTCTCACAGGAAATCAAGTGTCCATTTTAACAGTTCACCACAGAGGCTTCACCTTATCTACTTCACCAGCTCTGCTAATAGCCTGCATCTCCTTGTCAATATTAAGTCCGAATAAAAATTGTCTGTAACAGTGGAAGTGTTTACCGCCAGGAATTCTTTTGCATCTGCAGCCTTCCAGGCAGCATCAGGTGGCCTTTGTTACTCAGGCAGCAGCACTTGAAGTCAGCCCATCACAGTGTCTTGCCCTCAGCATAAGGGGGTGATCAAGCCTATACTACAGATTGGCAAGGTTCCCACGGGTACAAGGAGAAAGTGCCAGAATGCACATGGCATTAAAAGTTTCATATGACAACCTCTCAATTTCATTAATTACAAAAGTTTTCATTCCATAAGTATCCAATAAGTGTGCATTGTGTTACAAATGCAAAGATTTATAAGATTGTCAAGTTTTGGGGCTGTGTCTTTAATTTCAGGTAGAGTGAAGGGGATCAAAATAACAATAACAAAAGTTATTCGTCTCTATGGGGATCGTGACAATTGTCGGTCACTTTATCTAGATCACGAATGCTTGTCACTGAGGCACAGTGACATGGGATAGCCATCCTTGATGATTCAGGGATCACATTTCAGGGTGAGATATCCACAGTTCTCATATCTAATAGATGCAGTAAAGCAACCGCAGGTAAAGGCAAAACCAAATTTAAGGAGGCTAATGGGGCAACAAAAATTTCGATAAACTCATTACATGAACCAGTAACGCAAATGGTACTTTGTTGAATGCATATTTATAAAGGAGTTGAATTTCCACAGAGGTTCTCTGACTTCCTGTGGTAGCTGGTGGAAGATCAGTCCAAACCCCTGTGGAAATTACTGACAAATCTCATTAATTTCAAGTGCAAGCTCCAACTTAATCATATCTCTATATGGAGAGAGAACCATACCTTTACCAAAATTATCGACTAGAACAATGGATGAAACTGAAGTCGCCTACAGGTGATGGCTAGTAAACTGTGACTGCAAAGACCTTCTCCTCTTCGATAGGCGGCTGGCCTCGAATTTCCTAGGGGTCCTCTCTACTGGCACGACAGTGTTAGAACGGACCTTCCACTGGTCCCGAGCCGCATGCCAGAAACCCAATCAAAGTCCTGTGGATGAAGTCAGTAGCATGGCCGGGATGGGTTGCTAGAACTTGCAAAAGCATATCTGTGGTGCCCACCCTCACCCATCCTTGTAAATTGAAGTGGCCCACATCCACTTTGGCTCAGAATCCTTGGGACTCAATGAAGCCAAGAAAAAGTATAACTTTCATTCTCCTCTTGGTCTTCAAGAGGTATCATTCTCCCTGCTGGACAGGGTAATCAGGCTTGATTCCCTTAGTTTGGTGAAGATCTAAACTTTTTAAAGGGACTCTTACTGCCATCTCTCAGTTGACATGAGACCCAGTGAAAATTTTCAAGTGTATAATGGGCCGAACTCCTGGGTAACCTAAGAACTTTCTCCCCATTTCCCCAATACAGCCCCTTAATGCTGGGGTGGGGTGGGGGGGAAGTGGGAAGAATATCTGCCTGCATAACCTCCCCCCCCCCAACCACCAAGCCCCAGCCCATCTCCAACACCACCCTGCAACTAGGATTTAAAATGCCTACACAAGCATGATGGTACTGGGCGCCACCCCAAAATCCACGCCCTCCCCAGTTGAAAATTAGACTTATGAACATCTCTAGCCCTGAGAACTTCATTGACACACATTGTGTCTTAAAAGGCCTGAAGGTTGTTTCATTTCAAAATATTACTTATAATGTTTTTGCCAAATTATCAGAACAAACTGTCTACATCCCAGTTCCTTCAAATGCTGGTCTTGTAGACGATCCTCTTTCCCAGAAATAATCAGTGGCCTGCTGCCAACTGTGAAAAAGTGTCCCATTCTGCAGTAATGATGTTTTTCACTTTAATGAGCACAAAACCACAGTGTGACAAATGCGGATAGTATTTGTCCCACTTGCAATCTCCTTGGACATCGCAATAATAGCATTTGGAGCAGAGTTTTACTTTCGAAGCCAGTTAGAAAACTTGCCAAGATGGCTGAACGTTCCCCCAAAGGTTGTCTGGAATGGCTGTGAGCGGCAGCAGATGCATTGAGCGTTCACTAAACATTACTAAACCATGTCTGCTGTTTCCTCAGGAAACGCTAACTTCAAAAGTGGAGAAGGCAAGTGCTTTTATGAATCCAATTACAAATCCAAACAAACAACAAGAGCATTTATCTGATAGTCAAGGGGTGTAAACTGTTGACTGAAATCTCCTGTGCATATTTTGCTACCAGACAAAACATAACCATAGTGCGGAGGCATTGAGAGATATTTCCATGCTTTACTTCAGGAAACAAAGTGGAACGTTCAATTAAAAAATAAAATGTGTGCCTCTCAGATTTTTTTTTCAAAGCAATTCATTTTAGAGGGAGGTCTGTAGAAGTGTTATTCCTATTAAATGAGCGAGCTCTCTTTATCAGGGCAAATTCCTGAACCTTGAAGAAGGATGCTTGTAGCTAAATGCAAAGGGGAGGAAAGGAGCAGATTTAATAAAAAATCACAGGCTACCTGAATTCATTGCTTAGTCATGTTTATGTATTTTTTGAAAAGTTGCATCAAAGAGAGAAAAGTTTTAAGAACTGTAGGGGGCGATTTTCCCTGGAATACTTAAGAGCCCAAACGGTGGCAACGATGGGATCTTGAGCCGCAACATTAGTTGAAATCCCCCCCCACACCCCTTGTGCTTCAGAGGTCATCTTGGTAAAGTAGTTGAATTTTGTGCTAGGAATGGCAGCACAGTTGGTCATTAAAGGTTTGATTGCCACTTAATTTGCTCATTGGCACTCATTAAAGAGGCTGCAAGCCATATTCTTGGCTAATGCTTTAATTAATGACCTCTACCAACAACAACAAGAGTAAATAAGTCATTGCAGAGAATCTTGGGAACTCCTTAAAGGCCTTTCACTTTTTACTGTTCACTTCCTGGTGGAGGTTTGAACAGGACTTTTGAGACACATCGGAGACTTTCCGGGACACTTTGTCAAGGCTTCACTGACAATATAATCAACATTTATTCTGGAAATTCTCTGGAAACTTTCTCTGAAGAGAGTGAGTGCTGTGTGGCTCTGAATTGTTGGACACTTCATAAGAGTTACCAGGAGAAAGGAAGTGTTTGGCTACCAGCTTCTTGCTCGAGGCTCTGCTTGGTCTTCAGGGGAAATGAGAGGACATGAGATCAGGCAGTGCAGCACCAGCTGCTACAGGCGAGGGGGACAGGAGGGCAAGGTGGACTCCTCTCCCCCCCCACTGTGGGTACACGATATCCCTCTTCCTCGAGATCTTCTCCACCAGCACCATCCTGAAACCGGCTGCTGTGACCCCTGCACACCTTCTGCAGCAATGGTTACATATCCGCACTGCAAAAATTGCTTCTAATCAGTGCTTGAGTGCCAAATCTGCATGTGTCTGTTTTAGCACCTCCAGGCAAGTTTAAATCATGAGAATGATCAGTTAGCCCAAAAACTGTGGGCTAAAACCCAACTTTCAAATAGCACCAACTTAAGTGTCTGGTTTTATCCTTGCACCAAGATAATCCCCTATTGACTGAGGCAATCCCAAGTGATTATGGAATAGAAAAACATAACAAGCACTGAAAGTCCTTGGCACTTCTACGGGTGGTAAAAGGCTGAACTTCACATTACTCCCTACAAGGCCTGTGGATGGAGCCTTTGTTGGAAATTCCTGTGCCTTTTGTCTGGGCTATGACCTGGTGAGTCAGTGTTGTGCTAACACAATAAGTTAAAACAACACTCAGTTCTGCTGAATAGGGGTTCTTTGTGAATCAGGTCTAAGGCAAGAATGAAGGGCTGAAGGAATGGGAAGGTCACAGATCCTTTTGTTCGAGGCACAGTAATGTGGTCACTGTTTGTGGAAGTAAAGTGATTGAGGAGCTTAAGTGGACCATATAACCCTGGTAACAGAATCACTGGGAGAGATTGAGGGCAGCAGTGTACCTTCTTAGCTCCATGTATTATATCTGAATTCTGCATCATTTGTCTTTTGGTATACCATGGTTTAATGTTAGAATGCATGACATTTAGCCACCAAAAGGTCCAACAGATGTGTGTGTTTTGAGTAAAATGCTGTTTGCTATAGTCATGCTGGATTGTGAAGCATAGTGCAGGATTTCTTATAGCGAACTGCAAACTCAATAATACAATAAAGAAATATACCATCACACAGAATCATATGCTTTGACTAAGCACCCAGGTTGGATTGTGTAACGTGAGCTTGTTAAAGACAAAGGTCTGATTCTGTGGTGGTTACAATAGATATCTGTGTTTAAAGTAACGAAAGAAAATGGAACAGGAAAACCATCCAACAACCTGAAGCCCTGAAGATAGAGAGTTTTTGAAAAATCTTTTTTTACAGATTGGTGCATCATCTAAGGGGCAAAGCTGGGTTTCTGGAAGTCAGGGATAAGAGACAAGGGGGAAGCGGTGGCGTAGTGGTATTGTCACTGGACCAGTACTGCAGATACCCAGGGTAATGCTCTGAGGACCTGGGTTGAATTCAATAAAACATCTGGAATTTAAAGGCTAACTATGACCATGAAACCATTGTCGATTGTCGTAAAAACCCATCTGGTTCACTAATGTCCTTTAGGGAAGGAAATCTGCCACCCTTACCTGGTCTGGCCTACATGAGACTCCACACCCACAGAAATGTGGTTGACTCTTAATTGCCCTCCAAAATGGCCTAGCAAGTGTTTAGGGAAGGGCAATAAATGTTGGCCCAGCCAGCGATGGCCACATCACAGATGCATTCAAAATGGTTCTTCTCCACAGCTGGCTGCCCTATGTAAATTAAATTCCATCCTACTGACCCCACAAACCCAGTACTGGAGGGCTCCTGCAGGCTTTCCTGGGAGAAATGTGGGAATTTGGAGCCACATTGTATTGCCGTTAAGGTATACCCTTTGGGCCAGGATCTCTAGCCAATACTGGCTGCCCCGCAGCCATTTAATGCTCCAAGGCACAGTAATTGACTGGAGATGGGACTTCCGCCCCTCTTCAGGGAGGAAGTCCCGCCTCGGATTGGCTGGTAGCTCTTTAGTCCCAGTAGTGCCTCAAGCTGCAGTGGCCAGGACTGGGACTGCAAGCTGTGCCCAGAGTCTAAGTCCCAAAGTCCAGGACCTGGTAAGTGTGGGGATCTCTGTTCAGGGAGGGGAGGTGAGGCCTGGAACGTTTGGCGGGTGTTGGTGGAGAGGCCCAGGTGGGGAGGGAGCACCTGCAGGGACCAGACCTTTTGAGCAGGCATCTGGAGTTGAAAGGAGGCTGTGGATGGAGCTGTTCCACCCCAACCCCTTCTCGCCCAAAGCCTAAACAAGGTCACTTTTCAGGCTTCTCCCCACCGGCGAAATCCTCCCGCCAGCCCGAAAATTGAGGCTAGGGTGGGACACGGCCCTTAAGTGGTCATTAATTGGTCACTTTAGGCCCTCAATTGAGGAAGGGACTAGCCAAGGCCTCACCTGTCCCACTGTAAAATTGTAGAGAGGATGGGTGGGTGGGAGCTGGGTATGAAGACCGTTTGAGCAATTATACAGGAACCCCCCCCATCAGCAAACCCTCCAGTGGGGGAACCATAAAATCCTGTCCTTGGTAACTGCAGGAGCTGGTTTTGCTGTGGGGAATTTAATTCTCCCCCCACCCCCCCCCCCAACCACCCAGGAAAAGGGGAAAAGGGTTGGGAGGCAGGGCTGGGGGGCATAATGGGGCTGGAAGGCTCAGGGTGAAGAACCCATCAACTTCCTGACTCCCCACAGCTAAGTCTGGGGCAGGAAGAATCAAGAATGGCCTTCCCACCTGGAGGCCTATTGAGGCCCTTAAGTGTCCATTTGAGGACTACTTAAGGGCCGCATCCCGCCAATGATGATATTCAACCAGTGGCAGGCAGGATCCACACCAAGTGGGCAAACTACTACGTAAATCCTGGCGGGCATGCCTGTACCCTGCTGGGGTTCCCTCAATCACGGGCACCCTGCACCTAACAGACGGACCTGCTGGCAGCATGGGAAGGACCATGGGGAAGATATCCAACCCCTGCCCTTTATACCGATCCCCTTCCCCGTCATCAGCACCTCACTGAATGACCCCGTGATCCCAGTCCCAATTACACGCCTTCCAGAACTCCAGCAACAATCCTGCTCCTCGCCCCCCTGCATTACTAGCAGTGGCCACCGCTCCTGGTGGCACTGCCAGTCCTGGAGAGCTGCCAGCTTCTGATTGGCCGGCAGCTTCGAAGGCGAGACACCCAACCCTCAGGTGAAATTCCTGTGGGAACCTCCCCAAGAAGGGGCGGGCATCCCTGACACCTGCCAGCAGGTTGCCTGATTGGGAATTAATCCTGTCAAGGGTCCTGGAAATGACTACATCGGCACTGCCATCAGCTGTCCAGGAGGTGGACAGTTAAATTCCTGTTGTGGCCATTAAATTCCATCTGTTGCGTGTATCAGCCATAGTCGATGAACTAAATCCGACTATGTTATTGACGTCTGGATCTGGTAACTTTCACAATCTTTTTGCTGGAATATTTTGTCATAGTAGCACTTGGAATATACATTGTAGAGCAGTCAAGTCCAGGAAAAGATTTCTGACGAACTGTGTAAACTTTTGCATGTGGGATTGCAATGGGACTGAATCCACCAGAACTGCTTTCTCTGGTGCCGATGTAAATGAACAGAACTGTTAAACAACACACTGAAATATCACAGCACCTGACCCCACCTCGATTTCCCATTGGGGTGAATTGGTAGGTCATGAGGCTGCTGCTATATAGCCTTAAAATCTATTGCTGCTAAAGGGATTGGTGTATGCTGGGTCATTGAGGGAGCAGGTCAGGGTAAGAGTAAAACTTGGGTCTGGGTATACAGCGTGGAAGTCTGGAATGCTCCTGAGAAAGTTATGTTTGCCAGCAGACCATTTGAAAAGGAAGATCTTGAAGTCAGATAGAGTAAAAACAAATCATTGCGCAATGGCAGCAAGGAAAGCAGGTCAGAGAAGGTCACCCGGTTTTACCGACAAGGCCATTAGCAACTGTTCGGGAAGAGGAGGAAAGGAGAGATATCCTATTTCCTTGGCATGGGAAGAATGAAGGAAGTGGCATGGAGGGAATAGCACTAATTGACCACAGGCATTAACAGTAGCGTGCCAAAGACATGGATGCAATGCCAGAAAATAGTCAACAACTTCACCAGGAAGTGGAAAGTATGCTTAACCTTCACGAAGGCGTAAAACTCTTTGTGAGCTCCATGGCAACAATTTAATGTTTCCTGGCACTCAATTGTTATCTGCACATTAAAATAACATCATATAAGCATGGTACAGTCTCACGCCCACTTAGGATCTACTGCGTGGTCACAGATACTCCACACAAGTATGTTACTTATATATTAACAGTGTTATGGTCAGGAGGGGGATTCATTTAAATAGCCCTGATTTCTCCTCTCACCACCCGTACATAAACAGAAAGGTGTTTTTGATTTTTGATTTCCCCCTTTATAAGTGGTGCTGTTTTTCCCAACCCATCAGTTTTGGTGTGATCCTTTTTCTATTACTAACCCCACAGCAAACTCAAGATAGGATAAATTTAGAGGGTTAGTTAATTTTACACACATTTAAAATGGGGGAAGAGAGTTTGTAATGTTCCCCCATACAGTGAAAGAGAAATAGTCTCCATTTCCCAGGCCTGGCCTAGGAAATGTAAAAGGCCTTTGTATAATTGCCTGGAAGTCGGTCTTCTGCAGCTCACCAGGTCTTTAGAGATAACGAAGTGGCAGCTTCTCTGAATGCCAGGAAGTTCCTTTTGTTTGAGTCATAGCCAACCATAGCTTCACTCATTTTAAAGTCTTTGTCCAGTTTTTGAAATTTTATAAATTAACCATGATGACATATATATTTTATAAAAGTAAAGAGTGAGGTGTTAGTCCCCTGACAACTGTGTTGTATCCAGGTGGTGAGTATTAACTAGGCATTCACTTGAGACCCCAATAAATAGACAGAGGCTGGGATTTTCTGTGCCTGGCACAGTGGGGTCCACCCCGACAGTTACGGTGAGCCAGTCCATTGACTTCAGTAGGACCAGAAGATCCCGCCGGTACGAGGGGCTGGAAAATCCCGCCCAGAGCCTAAAACTTTGGTTGTTGGGTTAAGACGTATATGCTTGTATTGTGTAATTCTGTAAATAAAGGTAAGTGTGTAAAGATTGGCTTCAGTCCTATTCTTCCCAATACTTTCTGGAATGGAATGTAGGGTTCTGATACTGTAAAGGATACTAGAGCAGCTCCCACTTTCACAAGCACTCCAACTCCCTCTTAACATAAAGAGAGAAAACCCTGCTAAGGGTGTTGTTTCCTGATGCTGCAATTAGTCATGGAAGCCGCAAACTTCCACAGGAGCAGAAAGTGATCCCATTGTAGAAAAGGACAATAGCACAGCAGCAGTTCAACTGGAGACAGGTGGCAGGAGGTGGTGGAGTGGGGGCAAGTCTCTACTTAGGGGTAATTTCCTTCACCCCCAGCAATTCTGGTCAACTTTGATGACCTTCCCATACAGGTCATAGTGCATGAGTAGGTATTATCGTAAATATCCAATTGCTCTTGTTTGGCCCTCTTTATGATTTCACAGGGATGACATAGCAATTAGAGACTGAATTGTCCATTGCTAGGATCAGTTCATTCTGCACCCTTGACATACTGCAACCCAACTATATCCATTCAAGAGAGTACTGAGAGAGTCTGCCTGTCTGCCTATCTGTCTGCCTATCTGTTTGCCTGTCTGTCTGTCTGCCTGCTTGTATGCCTGTCTGTCCGCCTTCCTATTTATCTGCCTGTCTACCTGCCTGTCTGTCTGCCTGCCTGCCTGCCTGCCTGCTGTCTGTCTGTCTGCCTGACTGTTTGCCTGTCTACCTGTCAATTGACTGCCTGTCTGCCTGTCCATCTGTTTGTCTGTTTGCTTGCCTGCCTGTCTGTTGCCTGCCTGTCTGTCTGCTGTCTGCTTGCCTGTCTGTCAAAACACACGCCCCTTTTCAAACTCAGGTATGGAGTGCACAACAGGCCATGATTGTGCTGGACTGTTCTACTAGGTTTTGGCATAGGCTTCTCCTGAATGATTCAGACAGTGAAACTTGCATTTTAGTGCACCTATTATGATTACCATGTTGACTCTGATGGAAGCAGGTGCATCATTGAAACTCTACTCCACTCCACTAGACTGTGATGGCAGTGAGTCATTCGCTATGGCAACAGTGAGTAATCAAGACCATCTCGCTGCCAATCCTTTAAGCCTTGGCCTTTCACAAGCAAGGGATTGGCATAGGCTGGAGACACTGTGCAAACTGTCAGGGAACCTGGCATGCAATTGTGTTATCTTGTACTAGTGACCATGCACAATCTGGATATTAATTAAATAATGCACCTTACAATTTATCTTAGGGATTCCTATCTCTGTCAACATTTGTAAGCCCACATGAGTCTCAGCAATCACACCATTCACCCTTGGCAAACCAGTGAGAGGGACAAGGACACATACTTGCTCTTCCTTGGCGTTGATGGGGAACATGATTTAAATCATTTAGCCTGACTTGGACAAATAGCCAAATTCCCTTCCTGGCCTGAACACAAATGAGTCTTGGTGTATGCACCTTCACACTGCTGACTGGCTGAATAAAGGAACCCATGGACTTCTTTGTCACATAGATTGAAGTCATCTGTTCAGCTGCTTCATTGCTGATGCCCACATCTGTCACCATGGTGTGGAAACTCATGGGAACACACTCTTGTTATATTTCAGGATTAGTCTTCCATTGAATGTAGGGCCATGGGGATCTAGATCCACTAACTGTGATGCCTTTCTCTGCTCCTTTGCTGCCCTTTACCACCAAGCCTATGCTCGCACCAGACTCCCCACCCAGCCTTGGACCTGAATTTTATCTAGGTTCTTCCCTATCTTACCCCGTGGACTCATCTTGTCTATGACACCCAACTCTTTCTCTCTTGATCCCATTCCCTTTAATTTGTTGACCCAAATTCCTCTCCTTGCCTGAATACTAGCTGCTAATGTAAATGGTTCCTTCTCCTCAGTTTTCCCTTTCAAAATAGTCATCATCATCCTTTCCTCAAAAAAACCCAAGCTCGATTCCTCCGCCTTTGCAACCTATGATCCCATCTTCAACCTTCTTTTCCTCTCCAATATCCTTCAACATGTTGTTGCCTTGCAAACCTACACCCGTTTCTCTTGCAGTTCCATGTTTGTATCTCTCCAATAACTCCATCCCCGTCACAGGAATAAAACCCATCAAAGCCGTAAACAGCATCCTCTATGGTCATGTGCTGTCCCTCCTCGATCTCTCTGCAGTCAACCACGCCTTCCTCGTCCAACACTTCCTTTGCCCTGCTCAGTGGGGCTGCCCTGGCTTCATTGATAGATACAGAGTGGAAATCATGGGAATGTTTTAGTATTATCAGGTGTCAGCTTTATCTCAGGGTATTAACACTCTTGTCTCAGTGGCACTGAACAGCTATCAGTAAAGAACACTTTGTGTCTATGCAATGCCTCACCACATCTCTCAGAAATGTCTCAACATGGTGTCAAGTAGGCAAACATGGAAGACATTTAGTTTACAACAATATCACAAAAAAATAATGAAATAAATGACCAGTCAAGTCTTATTTTGCTGATATTGGTTCAAGGCTGAATCTTCTTCTGACAGCCTTCCATTGGTGTGATACAACAGTTTGCTCCATGTTGGTCAACTCTGTGTTAAGCATCACCTGGTGTAGATCAGGAGTCCCACTCTGACATGGCAGTCTCTGCCACTCTTGCCGCAGAGGGAGACAGTGTGGCTGAGAAGGTACATGATTTGCTGGCCCCCTGTTTTCGCTGGGCCCTCTTCTCGGCTATAGCTAAGCTTTCCTTTGCTCCCGGCCTCTTCTGATGCCCCTCAGGATGGTCAGCCTCCAGAGGTCATGACCCTGGCGATTGTCTCCCAGTTGTCTGTGCTGATGTTCTCCAGCTTCATGTCTTGATCGTAGGTGTCCTTGTAGCAAAGGTATGGACATGCAGCAGGTTATGACCCAGTGGCCAGTTCACCGGACAGAAAGACTGGGGAAATTTTAAACATAAGTGATAACCATAATTTTTAAAAATCTGGTTCAAGGTCAGTTCAGCCAAATCAGGCCTCGTCCACAAAATTGGCCACCAGCACAAGTACGTAGGTTTCTTTTCCACATTAAAAGTATTCAATTTGCCACTGCACAGCAATGAAAATAGTCAATGATTCAACCTAGATTATTTTGACTCATCTTCAGTGATTTTAAATCAGATTGCTTACAGGAGGATGACTGGACACACTTATTATAAGTGTTGGGTTTTTTTCTGATGATCCATTTTTGGCTCTATGAATAAAAGTGGAATAAAACACAAAATGCAGGAAATGCTGAGCAGCTCAGGCAGCTTCTATGAAGAGAGAAACAGAGTTAACATCTGCAGCTTGATCTTTAGGCCCTGAGAGCAGAGGGTGTGTGGAGGCTAAGATTGGTACCACCCACCTGCGTGCCAGTTCCCTGGCTCTATCCTGCACCCATTTTCCCAAAAGCGGGGAGCCAGCATAGCTTATTAGTGCCTTTTAAGGGCAATTAAAGGACTCCAAAATCTCAGTCAGTCTCCAGGCCCCCGCAGCCAGTTTAACTGCCCAGGAACTCACCCGATGATCTCCATGTGGCAGCATACAGGAGGGTGACCGAGGACCAGCAGACTGAGATGTTGGGTGCATTGGTTGGTCTGCCAGACAGCCTTTTGTCACTGTGAAGGAGCACGGGGTGTCCGACTCCTACTTGGCAGAGGGCATTGCGCGGAACTTGCCCTCTCCACAGCATCTGCTTCATTGTCCTCTTGTCCTGCAGGCTCAAAGGCATTGCAAATCTAGCCCTCATACCTTTTCCTGGCCTTTTCCTGGGCAGGTCACCTGATCCTCTGCCCCCGGTGTGAGAATGCAGCAACACAACTGGCCAAATCCAGGAACTTAGCTCAGCACCTCCAGGAATACTCCATAGAGCCTCCATAAATTTTGCAATGAAAGAAGTTCTTCAAAATGACCTTAGCTGCTAGCTGGGTACATGGCCCTTTAACTATAGCACTGATGCGGGGTCCACCTTGCCGCTCAATGCTTGATCTTTGTAGAGTGACTTGTAAATTCATTCAATGGACCTGCGTGGTCCAAGTTAGGAAGTCCTGAGTCGCATCAGCCGGTAGTAACCTCTGGCACACTTAATGGATGCCCACCCAGGAGCCCTGCACGCACTGAAGGTAGCTGGCAGCACCGAAAGGCACAAGGCTTACAGAGCGCCATCTCCTGCAGCATCTGCCTTGGAGTTTTACACATCCTTGGGGGCTTTTTTTTATACAATGTGCAGACAAGCTCAGAACTGAAGATAAACGACAACAAAGATGTCTGCCCAAAGCAAACAGTAATTGTGTTGTTGCATTTCTCTTTCTGCCTCATTCTGCTTAATGATACTGGGCTAGACTTTCAATTGCCAGTGAGGGTGGGAATGGGTGGGGCTGCAATCTGAAAGTTGCCTGCCCGGGGAGAGGCATTGGATCCCGCTGCCTCCCAGACAATTTGCAATTTTCAAAGGGCCAGCAGGGATGAAGGAACAGGAAACCCATTCTCCGCCAATCAACGGCCCCTCAAGGAGCTTGTTGAGCAGTCTGTCGGGAATAGAATGAGATTTTCAATCATTTTTCCAGTCAAAGCCGACAGTGCGCACTAGTGTAAAAGCAAAATGCTTGCGGATGCTGGAAATCTGAAATTAAAATGGAAAATGCTGGAAAAACTCAGCAGGTCTGGCAGCATCTGAGGGGAGAGAAACAGAGTTAACGTTTCGAGTCCGTATGACTCTTCATCAGAGCACATTAAGTACATAGTAGGACTCAGCTGTTGCAGTCACCTTGGGAAAACAGGAAGTTTATTTCCACCTGTTTTTTTTTAATGAAAGTTGAGGGGTCAACCAGCAAGTCTCCTGTGCAAGTCTTTCTGCTGGGACAACTGCGGTACTTCAACTTGGCATCCATGGCCACTTTGCGCCATCTTTACCCTCCTGGTCCTCTCATGAGCCGTCTGCTCTGATGGTCAAGGCAGCGGCTGTCCCCAGCGTGGATGCTGCCTGACTCCTGCTGCTGGTGCCAGACACACAGCAGCTCCTGCCTCCTAGAGGTGCTCGATGCATCCGATTGTTCACTGAGCTTGCCTCCTACCCAGTTAGGGCATTTACATTTAAAAATAGGAAAGGAGTGGGGTTGGGACCTGGAATCCACCCAGGTGCCAGGTTACCAGATGATACGTGCTTGGTCTTGGTTTTGTACGTAGCACAGAGAATAGCATTGTAAACCATAATCTGGTGTCAGGAATCAAGCCTCTTACAACCTGACCAGTTCATATATAATACAAGGCTCATGGGGTAAATGGAAAAAAAATGGAGTTCCAAAATGTAATGCTTTGGTGTTCAGAAATCCTGTTCAAAACCTGACAACTGAGTCCCAAACCAGGCAAATGGCAACCCTTCCTCCAGGAGGTCCTTGAAAAATGTCAAACCTAGCAGGGAGTGCTTTTCAAACCAAGATGTAGTCTAAGTACATTTTGGGTGATGGTATAAATGGAGATATTAATTCAGTCGCCTGTTGTACATCTCCCCTGATTTTCATTCTTAGTGAATGGATGTGAAAATTGGGGAGATGTATACTGGATGGCTGAATTGATATCATTTGTTTTGTCCTGCCATGCAAAAGTCAAAACTCCCCCCCCCCAAAGGAGCTTTGCTGTTGCTAGGTCAGAGAGTCAGCTGTAGGTCAGTTAGTAGCATTAGTGCCTCTGAAACAAAAATCAAGGCTGATACTCCAGTGCAACACTGAAAGAGTGCTGCATCATTGGAGGGTGTTGTCTTTCAGACGAGATGTTAAACTGAGGCCCCATCATTGGGTGGACGTAAAAGATTCCATGGGGCGATTTCAAAGAACCACAGGGGAGTTATCCTGTTGTCATTATCACATTGTTTTTTTCTAGGAGTTTTGCTGTATCCAAATTGGTTGTTGCGTTTCCCAAATTACAACAGTGGCTGCATTTCAAAAAGTACTTCATCGGATGTAAAGGGCTTTGAGATATTTGGTGGTCATGAAATGGGCTATATCAATGCAAGTAAGTCTTTCTTTACAGTAAATCTCCCAGGAAGGAAGAAAGGACACAAAATACTATGGATGTTACTCATGGCACCGTTTTTCTCAGCCTCATAGCTCACATATTCTCTTAAAAAATGTGCAAGTAATCTGACAAGAAACAGAATGGATAGACTATACTGGAAAATGGATACATAATTTATGACTGAGATTAGCAGAATTGTTCACTCAAAATGTAGGTATTACATAAATTATTCTATCAAATTATCAGAATGGATGCATTTTTAATTGACCAAATTGCTACTTGATAGCATGCATTAATCTTAATTGAATGCCATTGATATGAAAGCCCACATTCCAGCATTAAACCTTAATCATCTCAAGCAAGTACCTGTGCCATTATTAGAACAGCTGTTGGCAGACCCAGCCAGCGTGGTAACGCGTGCAGAGGAATCTTCATACAACAGAAGTAATCTCTTGATGTCAAACGATGACCTTACTTTTTGACTTGCCTCATTTGCTTGTTTGAATTTTTGCAAATGATTAACTTAAAGTTATGAACTATTGTAAGTCGCAGCTTTTTGGTCTGAGAATTATATTGCTGAGATTCCATTCACTTTTTATTACTCACAGCAGCTTCTTTAATCACAAGCGTTATAACTTCATAGGAATTTCATTACGTTCCATTCCTAACTAGCTGCTGTAAGACATAGGTTGCTGAATATTCCTCCGCAACCTCCCAGCATGCCCTCATATATTGGGATGCTCATGCTGGGGGAGTGGGAGATGGTTTGTTGGGGGCTGGGGTAGGGAAATGAGGTGGGACATTTCTGTGTCATTTATCATGACCATTTTATGCCCCCTTTTTCAGGGTTACCAACCCTCCAGGACTGGCCTGGAGTCTCCAGGAATTGAAGACCAATCAAGGATGGATGTGTTGGTCGACGACCAGCTTGAGCATGGGGGCAAGTCATGTGCTGAAACCTCCAGGAATACATTTAATCACAGTTGGTAACCCTGTCCCTTTTACCATTATAGCCTCCCAACATGCATGAAAAGAAATTTATTTTCTGTTTTGTCCCACCTGTTGAAAATTATGCATGTTGCAAGAGGTTCTCCAGCGTAATCCAATGTTACTCCCTGGCCTGATTTTTACCCTTGGCGGGCGTGTGTGCACAATCGATGGGCCTGGGACAGGTCAGGGATCAGGTCCCCGACTGCAATCGGCCCAAGATCATGATTTCATGCTGGCTGACAAATGAAGGCCCACCCAGCATGACACCCATCTTTCCAATGGCTGGGAAGGGCCTGGTGGGGGTGAGGGCCCTGTTGGGCGCCGGGTCCAATGGTGACCCAGCGGGCGGTATAAAAACAGCAGAGGCAGCTCCTTGAAGGCTGCCAGGGAAGAATCATATATTCTGCGTTCTGGAGGGTAAAACTATGGCCTCAACAGCGGCTGGAGACGCCCAGGCGGGAGGGCAGGTCGTATGGGCACTCGGCCCCACCACCACCACCACCCCCCAGTTTCTCGGATGTTTCACGGTGCTCCTGGAGGAGGTGGCTGCCAGGAGGGACACCTTGTTTCCAGAGTTGGAAAGAGGAGGCCACCGAACCAGACAAAAGAGCTTGGGAGGAGGTGGCAGCGCTGGTCAGTAGCCACGATGCTGTGCAGCTCACACCTTGTACAGTGTCGCAAAAGGTTCAACAACCAACCTGCTGTACTCAGGAAGAGTGAGTACCATGTTGGCATGGATCAGTGTGGAGAAGGGTGAAGGTCTGGCTGTCCCCTCGGTGGAGCTCAGGGGTGTTAGAGTCCGAGCGCCAACTGTCAATGACACCGGAGCTGGCCAAGAGGCTGAGCCCTGGCTGCTTGGACTGAGTGCCTTGCGACTCGAGGGTCACAACCTGGATGTGCCCTGTCAGGTGTTCCTCAGGTGAGGTTGGTCAGGCTGCAGTGGAGCTGCAGGTAGAGAGTGGACTCATCAATGCTCCTCTGTCCTTTCAGGACAGGATGAGCCATAACAACATTGAGAAGTCGTGAACAGGCAGAGGCCCCCCAAACATCCTAATGTTGACCAGATTCAAGCAGGACACCTTGGAGCTGGAGAGCCGCCATGACCTCGGTCAGCCAGTCACAGAGAGGCTGGGGTGTCAGGCAAAGGTCAGGGTGCTGTGCACAGAGTGAGAGTTTCAGATGGTGCAAACATTCTTGTGTAGTCTCTTCATTGAAGGGATCCTCAAAACTGGATTCCCCATTGATCATCTAAAGACGATGGCACCATGATGCAGATCTCCATTGTCTCATCAGGGTGCCTGGCATGCACAGTGACAGTGTGATAACTTTAACTAATGACATGTCCTTGTTCTCCCTTAGATTCTCCAGCAGGCACTTGTTCTCAGGACATCAAAGAGCCACCCCTGATGCCAGAGGATCACCAGGCCTCAGCTGTACCTGCATCACACCCGCTCCCTGAACCAGGCACCAGCGCAGATACCAGCACCTCGGTGGGCATTAGATCTTCGGCTAGGATGTTGGTGTACAGCAGTGAGGGCACTTCACATCGCCTGAGGTACAGGCAGAGACAAAGACTGTCCAGGGCACCAGCAGTCGGAGGACTGCTGTAGACCAGGACGATGCTGAGTTAAAGGCAGATGATTAGAATCTGGAGTCGTCCCTTAGGTGGCAGGTGTTGAATGTCCAGCGGGATGTGTGGGAGGATCTGGTGGAATCCATGAGGGTATGCGTGCCATGGTCTCTGTTGTGGAGGAGTCCCTGCGGAACATGAGCACTGCATTGACCCTCATGGCCGATTGTACTGCCTCATCCATGGAGAGAGTGGGGACACTCATGAAGAGGCTGCTCCAGGAACAGAATCAGGGGTTCTTGGGGTTGCACTCGGACGTACAAGTCCTCACATAGGCAATAACCTCAGGTGGTCAGTGCCAGTGTGGGAGATGGATGGGGCACCCAGTTTCCCAGCTAGGTGCCCATCCATCAGTGGTGAGCAGGGAGGTCCAGAATGACCTCACATTGGCGCACGAGCTGCTTGTTGTCTCTGCAGGGTCCTCTCAGGGCGCTCTGGATAACGGCAGCAGCTCCTCCGCCCTCTGCCAGTGACCATCGCATCTGATGAGGCTGCGGTGACTGGGGAGATGCCAGCTGTGGAACTGGCTGCTCCCTCCCAGGCGGGGCCAGCACTGGCTCCACTGGCCAGAGGACAACCACCAAGGTCATCAAGGCCAACAGGACAGCGGAGTGACCGGGCTGTCTCCAATGCTGGTGCCAGCGAGGGGGGGGCACCAAGATGTAGCACTCTCAAACATAGGTTTAAGGCACCATGGGCACAAGAGGGGCTGGTCATGGGTGATCTTCTGCTCTGTAATATTTTGTTTATATGTTTACTGGTGTGGGAATGAACACCAGAGATGGTAATGTTAATTTGTTTTGAGTGTGAAAATTACAAGGATTTTGCTTTTGTCTAAATGGCCTGTGTGTGCTTCACCTTTCTTTTTGGTGCAGGGTATGCCAGTGTGTAATGCAGGACATGAGTGGCTCTAAACTTTATTGTACAGGCACTGAGTGGACTTTGGGTTCAAAGGAAAGGGTCATTTCAGACACCCGGGATGGGGGCGGCAGCCCTGGCATGAGGTGGAAGCAAATCTTTGGCAGACTCGCTGAAGGAGCGTTGGATCAAGGCGTCCCTGGTGTCCCTGCTCCCCTGAAGGATCCAGAGGTCTGCATCCACACCCTCAGTGTTCTCCTCACTGTGCTCCTCTTCTGACTCACTACTGGATTCATCCACTGTGGCCTGTGGAGCTGCCTCAAGATATTCTTCCTCCAGTGGGTCCCTCCTTGCCAGTGCCAGATTGTGGAGAGTGCAGCATGCAACCACTATCAGTGACAGACGCCCTGGAGAGTACAGTAGTACTCACCTTGAATGGTCCAGGCATCAGAAGTGCACCTTCAGAAGACCTATGGTCCTCTCTATCTCCATCCTTGTGGAGACATGACTCCTGTTGTACTGCTGCTCTGCCTCTGTCCTTGGGTGGCGGAGAGGCATCATGAACCACTTTTTCAACGGATAGCCCTTGTCACCCAGCAGCCGTCCATCCAGTCGGGCTGAAGCACTGAAGAACCTCGGCACCTGGGAGTGTCTGAGTATATAAGCGTCATGGGATCTGCCAGGGTACCTTGCACAGACTTGCAGAATCTGCATCCTGCGGTCACACACTCTCTGGACGTTCATCAAGCAGAATCCCTTCCTGTTGATGAAGGCGCCTGGCTGACTCACTGGCGCCTTGATGGCCACGTGTGCAGTCGGCTGTAACCTGGACGCGGGGAACCCAGCAATCATTGCGAACCCTCTGGCTCACTCAGCCTGGCTGGCCTTGTCCATACAGTAAAGAATAAAGGTCAGTACCTGCCTGAACAGAGCTTCTGTCACCAGCTTGACACAAGTGTGGACAGCTGATTGGGAGACTCCACAAAGATCACCCACCGAGCCCTGGAAAGAGCCAGAGGCATAGAAGTTGAGAATCACAGTGACCTTCAGAGCCATTGGCATGGGTTGCCCAACCATACAGTCGGAGCTGATCTCAGGGCCGAACTTCCGACAAATGGAGGTCACAGTCTCCCTGGAGAGGTGGAGGCTCCTTCGGCACTGCACCTCGGGCATATTGAGGTAGCTGCATCGCTGCCTGTAAACCCTGGCAACAGGATAGTGGCGTCTTCTGCGGCCCCTTCTGCCTTGGCCTTCCTGCTGGCCCTTCGCCCCTTGTGCCTGAGCCTCTCCTCCCACAGGTCCCTCCCCTGGCAGCTGCATTGGGACACCCGGCCTCCTCTCCCTTCTGCCCCTCTCTTCCTCCTCAGAGGAGGTGCCTCCTGCAGAGACCACAACCCCCATTACCAGGCTTACAGAAGGCTGTCTGATACCCGGAAGGACCTGCATGGTCAAGATCCTCCGGGGGCCTTGGAGACACCAATGAGTCCTGAAATGAAGCCTGGAAATGCAAAGAATGAAGCTGTCAAGTTCAAATAAGCAACCAGCAGCAAACTATCTCCTAAACTCCTCACTACTCACACTGGCGATGCTGCTGACCCTTTTGATCCTGCCCGCGGGTGAGATTTTGCAAAATGTGGACTGGCTTTTTATCCGTGCAACGAACACGGAATTGCATGGGGAGCGTAAAATCGGGATCAATTGGGTTTTTAATGACCTTAAGTGGCCTTTTAATTGATGGCGGGTGCAGCTCCGACACCCACACGCGCCCACCGACCTGAGGATTGCCCGCGTGCGGGATGATACAGGATGCTCACCCAATGTCCTCCCGCGTGATTTTTTACCCTCGGTCGGGTGGGGCGCGTGAGGTGTAAAATTCTGCCCCGTTTGTAGTTGCCTTTTTGGTTCCCCAGCTATGGTTGTTCATGGTTTTGAACATTGCCGGGAAAGGCTTCGTTCCTGAATGCATGCCCTTACACAAACTTCGGGTCCGCTTTAGATATTCTCATGGGAGCAGTGTTGTGAGTCGTTCCCATAAGTGTTTCCTGCTTCTTGCATTCAGGAATGGGATGGTGCTGCCCAATATCAAATCAGAATTAACTAGCAACTTGGAAACAGGCTAAGGGACCCAACCAAGCCTAGAAGACTATTAAACCCATTGACCTAATACTGAGTTCAACAACTTCCGATCATGAACTCTCTCCTCCATCCCCACCCCCTTTCCGATCCTCCCTTTTCTAATTATTTATATTTTTTGAACATATTTTTCTTTTCCCACCTATTTCCATTATTTTTAAATGTATTCCCATCTATTGTTTCATCTCCACCTTTTAGCCTATTTCAATCCTTTCCCCCCACCCCACCCCCACTAGGGCTATCTGTCACTTGCTCATCCTGCTTTCTACCCTTAATGTCACCTATTAGCACATTCCTTAGTTAATATCACCACCATCAACACCTCTTCGTCCTTTTGTCTATGACATCTTTGGCAATCTCTTCTTTGCCTCCACTTATCACTGGCCCTCTATTCAGCTCTACCTGTCCCACCCCCCCTTAACCAGCTTATATTTCACCTCATTTCTATTTTTCCTCAGTTCTGATGAAGAGTCATACGGACTCAAAACGTTAACTGTATTCCTCTCAGCAGATGCTGTCAGACCTGCTGAGTTTTTCCAGCTATTTTTATTTTTGTTTCAGATTTCTAGCATCTGCAGTATTTTGCTTTTATTATATTAAACCCATTTGTCCATCTCTTCTGCTTGTGTATCCTGGCTAACTTCAAACTCCTTCTGTCCAGAGCAATGTCTTGAGCAATCAGAGTCAAACTGCCTGGTTTAAATGTCAAACAATACTTGGCAGTTAACTGTCAGTCACCATCAACCGGTGCACTCTCCATAGGAAGCCTCTATCAGAGTCTACTTGCCAACCAATCAGCGCTCTCTTCTTATACAGTGTAAATATGTTGTTTTCCCTTGACATTGGTATTTTCTTGCAAATTGTCCTGATGAGTGCAAGATGAAAAGCTTCAACAAAAAAAGTCTACTTCTTTCAACAATACTCAAACTCTGTACTACCAAATAACTATGAACTCCTCCGTTTCAATAAGCAACACTGCTCTGTCCTGATCAGTGGACTAAATATACTTGCCTTTGGTCATGTATGAGCATGGAAACAGAGCAAGGCTTAAACGGACATAGTCATTACTAATATTACAATAAACTGCCTAGAACGTTCTTGCTTCTCCCAACTATTCAGACCAGTTGACCTTCAGAATAGGTTTATCTCTCTCACTACCTCTAACTATGGGCTGCCCACCAATAGGCCACCCCAGTGATAATAGATGTGGATGTTGGTAGGAAGCCTGAAACATGGTGGCAAATTAATTATTTTCACTAGTTGTGGCATAAAGATATCTCCAATGCCTGGCTCATTAACCTCAACTTAGTAGTTGCAATATATGGCTGCAGTGTAAGGAGGATGTTAAAGCTCTGCTAACCCTAGGAATTGCCTGAGGCTGAATCAGAGGTCATATTTGACCCTGAGTTGAGCTGCTGACCACATATTCACACCATTGCTGAGACCTCTAATTTACACCACACCCAACTCCATCCCTGCCCTGCTCAACTGCTGCTCAAACCCTCGTCCATACCTTTGTTACCTCTAGCCCCACCTGCTACCGCACTTAGTGCAAATCTGGGATGATTCTGTCCAATGTGTGGGTCCTCTGCTGTGGTCATTCTCTCCTGCTTCCTGTCGCTGCATCATTGATGCCTGGTTTGGTCAGGAACTTGACTGAGCTGATTTGAACACATTGACTTGGAACTATATCGCTGTTTCTTCACAGCTGCTGGGTCAAATGGCCTTGGCTTCACATCACTGAGAAGGGGTGAGGCCCAAATTCCCCATGCATACCCTGTTGACCCACATTCAAAAGAGAGCTTTAGCCTTCATGTTTCCACTCTATTATTCAATAAATTTAGCTCCAAGGCCTTCATGTGCGTAAACCTGAAATACCAACCTTGTAGAAGAAAGATCATCGGCCACGTGGGAGTGTGGGCAAGATAAGGATAAACATAGCAATCGATACCAGAAAACCTTGCACAAGAAAAATCTTACAAAAGGTTCTTAATTTCTAAAGATTAGCCCTGTAAAAAGGTTCTGAAGTAACACTGGACATCTGTAATGATTTTCTGTCCTTTGTGGTTTTGTTGAATAATTACCTGATCATGGGGATTCCAGTCCATCAGGACTTTCCTGGGGTCCTCAGGAATTAACGACTTGGGGCTGGATTTTCCTGTCCCAAATCGGAATGAGAGGGAGGCAAAAAAAAATAGTGCTGGTGGCTGGACTTCTGGTCTGCAGCCTTCTGTTCCCAACTCTGCTGACTTTCCCGAGGACAGGGTTTAAGCGAGGTGGGGGCGGGAGGTGGTGGGGTGCGGTGGTGGGGGCAAGTGAAGGCAACCCGCCTCTTTAATTGGGCTATCAACAGCTCACATCCTGACACTCCACCTGAGATCTTCATGGGGACATGCAGATGTTGGGAGCTCTCTGAAGCTGACCAGAGGCAACCTGACGGGAACAGGGGCAGCGACGCTGGGACGGGTTCTTTTTTAACCCGACAAAGTGAAAGTTTGGACAAGGAGAAGCGGAAATAAAATTTCACCAGTCAACCTCTCCTTACCCTATCCTGGGTCCCAGCTCTCCGAGCCGCTTGGCCCGACCACTTTGAGGAGGAAAGCAACTCCTATTTTTTGAAACAGGTCACACGCAGATGGCTGCCAATTCATGACAGAATGTGGCCCGCCTCGATTTCCCTGGTGACCCACCTCGATTTCCCCCTTTCCCCCGCCACCAGTCCGGCAGCAAACATGTCTCTCAGGTCATCAAGATTCCATTCCCAGGAAAACTCCACGGCACGCTGGGCACCGACGAAGGCGGGTTCGCAATCCGGAATCAAGCCTGACACCCCATTCCCAACCTCCGACTGGAAAATCCGGCCCTTAATCTGCTGTGGGCAGCCCAGGAGCCACAATCCAAGAGACGTTAAAAATTGGTGTTTTTTAGTTTTGTTTTCCTTGAGCTCTTTCAATTATTAGTTGTAAAAAATATTGGACCTAGAGATAAGGCATGCTGGTTGACCGAGAGGGGGAGGGGGTGGGGTTCGAGGTCAGAGGTGATGCCACGAAACCTCCTAGAGTTCATCCAGTCAGAACTGGCAACCTGATCTATTCACAACTATTCAGCGTTGCATGACAAATATAATCACATCTGTTGAAGATATTAGAAACGCTGATTTCTAAAGCAATAGGGACAGGATGTACCTTCAACTCAGTGAGGTGTTAGGAACATCCCCAGAAACCCAGTAAACACCTAAGAAGAAGAAAAATTAGCAGAAAGATGGAATCCAGCCTTCACAGTTCATCTCAATTCTCTTGCTTGTGCATCAGAGAGCTTGGATTAAGTAGATTAGAAGGTCAGTGATATTTCTCGATATCTCAGCAAGTATTTTAATCCATCTCAGGCTACAGTTCTGGAGTCTCCTGCTCTTTGAATTACATTGTGTTGTAATTATTTTTATTCTTTCATAGGATCTGGGTGTTGTTGGCAAAGCCATTTATTGCCCATTCCTAATTACCCTCAAGAAGACGGTGGTGAGCTGCCAGCTTGAGCCCCAGCAGTCTGCGTGCTGTCAGGGGTAGGGGGGAGTTGAGGCCACAATCAGATCGGCCATGATCTAATTAAATGGCAGAGCAAGCTCGAAAGGGCAGAAGGATCTACTCCTGCTCCTAGTTCATATGTTCGTATCCAGAGCTTACCACTGACCAGAAACTGTGCTATCAGGAAAGGAGTTTCAGGATTTTGACACAGCAACTGTGAAGGAACGGTGATATACTTCCTAGTCAGTGTGTGACTTGGAGAGGAACTTGCAGGTCGTGGTGTTTGCATTTGTCCATTTAGGTGATTGAGGTTGTGGGTTTGAAAGGTACTGTTGAGGAAATCTTAGTGAGTTGCTGCAGTGCAGCTTGTAGACGGTACACACTGCTCCCGCTGTGCATCGGTGGTGGCTTCTTGAGTGTTGTTGGAGCTGCACTCATCCAGGAAAGTGGAGAGTATTCCATCAACACTCCTGACTTGTGCCTTGTAGATGGTGGACAGGAAATCAGGAGATAGGTTGTCTGCTGCAGAATACCAAGCCTCTCACCTACCATAGTATTTATAGCGCTGGTTCAATTAAGTTTCTGGTGAATGGTATGAACATATTAATTAGGAGCAATCTACCCCTTCCAGCCTGCTCCGCCATTTAATAAGATCATGATTGATCTGATTGTGATCTCAACTCCTGCCTATCCTGATACCCTTTGACTCCCTTGTTAGTCAAGAATTTTGTTATCTACCTCTGCTTTAAAAATATTCAATGACCCTGCCTCCATTGCTCTCTGGAGAAGAGAGGTTCAAAGGCTCACAACCCTCTGAGAGAAAAAAATTCTCATCTCCGTTTTAAATGGGCAACACCTTATTTTTAAAATGTTTTACCTAGTTCTAGTCTCATCCTCAAGGCGAAACATCCTTTCAGCATCCATCCTGTCAAGTCCCCTCAGGATCTTATACATTCCAATAAGATCACCATTCATTCTTCTAGACTCCAATGTATACAGGCCCAGCCTGTCTGACCTTTCTTCATAAGATAACCCTCTCATCCCAGGTATCAATCGAGTGACCCGTCTCTGAATTGCATCTAATGCATTTATATCCTTTCTTAAATAGACCAAAACTACACACAGTACTCCAGAGGTGGTATCACCATCACCCTGTACAACTGTAGCAAAACATCTCTACTCTTATATTCCATTCCCCTTGCAATAAATGACAATATTTCATTTGTCTTGCTTGTTATTTGCTGTACCTGATTCATGTACCAGGACACCCAGATCTCTCTGTGCCTCAGAGTCCTGCAATTTCCCTCCATTTAAATAATATGCTGTGTTTCTATTCTTTGTGCCAAAGTGGGTAAGTTCACATTTTCCCACATTATTCTTCATCTGCCAGTTTTTTTCCCACTCACTTAACCCATCTATGTCCCTTTGCAGACTCCTTATGCCCTCTTCACAATTTATTTTCCTACCTTTGTGTCTTCAGTAAATTTAGCAACCATACATTCAGTCCCTTCATCCAAGTCATTAAATACATTGTAAATAGTTGATGTCCCAGCAGTGATCTTTGTGGCATTCCATTTGTCATATCTTGCCAACCCAAAAGTGACCCTTGGATGCCTATGTTCTGGTTCCTGTTAGCTAACTAATCCTCTATCCATGCTAATAATAACTCAATGCTATGAGCTCTTATGTTGCATGGTAACCTTTGATGATGCACCTTGTCAAATGCCTTCTGGAAATCTAAGTATAGCACATCCACAGGTAACCCTTTATCCATGTTGTTTGTTACTTCCTCAAAAAACTCCAATAAATTAGTCAAACATGATTTCCCTTTCATCAAGTCATATTGACTCTGCCTGATTTAACTGAGATTCTCGAAGTGGCCTACTATAAAACTCCTTAATAATAGTCTCCAGCATATTCCCTATGACAGACATTAAGCTAACTAGCCTGTAGTTTCCTGCTTTCTGTCTCCCTCCTTTCTTGAATAGAAGAGTCACAAGGAGAGAGACAGAAAGCAGGAAGTTACGGGCCAGTTAGCTTAACATCTGTCATAGGGAAATGTGAATGTTGGGGAGAGGGGGTGAGGTGATGAATAGCAATGGCTGTGCCATTGAACATCAAGGGAAGATGGTTAGATTTTCTCTTATTGGAGATAGGCAATGGTGTGGCACGAATGTTACATACCACTTAATTAATCATCCTGTTAGGTTAAAGAATATTTTGAACTACGCACTGACTTTCTTTTTGCCCAATTTTTTAATAGGAAAATAATCGCTATTGCCCTCATTACTTCACCCCTGGACACTTTAGCTGCCTAGTTTCTGAGGTGTTGGTGCTAAACTTTATCGTTGTTTCTAATCCTGTGCCCTAACCCTGGGTCCATCTGAACGAGGAAATTTCAATGCAGGGTTTCTGACATTATCATAGTCCACTTCAATGCTCCACAACTCTCCATCCAGAGAGGCCTAGGGATGGAGCAAGTGAAGAGGCCCAACTGCAACAGTAGCCTGTGTAGAGCAGGGGAAAGGCAATCAACTGGAAGAGGTGCCTGCTGAAACATTGCTGCAGGCAGCATGAGACAGGTGCCAGGTTTCCCTGGAAAGGCTGTTGGAAGAGGCTGCCAGTTACATTCAGTGACCAGCAACCTCACTTAATCCTGCCAGTGGGGAAACGCTCAGGAACAGCTCATGGTTAGAATGTAGAGCACACAAGTAATACACAATCACCAAGGAGCCAAAGTTGGGAGGAAGAGGGAGGGGGAGGGTACTCAGGAGGAGGGCCACTCTGCCAAAACATATTAGCCACATCGGACTGAGTCCAAAGCATTCCCACATAATAGGATTGTTATCCATTGTCACTGAGTTAAGAGCATAAGAATTAGGAGCAGGAGCAGACCATTCGACCCTTCAAGCCTGCTCCACCATTCATAAGATCATGGCTAATCTTCTACCTCAACACCACCTTCCTGCACTATCCCCGTATCCATTGATTTCCCAAAAATCTATCGATGTCTGTCTTGAATATACTCAATGACTGATCATTCACAGCTCGCTAGGGTAGAGAATTCTTAGGATTCGCATTTCCTTGAATGTCTCCTCATTACAACCCTCAATGGCTGGTTCCTTATTCTGAGACTATGACCCTGTGATCTAGATTCCCCAGCTGGGGGAAACATCTACCCGGTCAAACCCCTTCAATATTTCATACATTTCAATGAGATCGCCCATTGCAGATGCAGTTATTGCAGAGGCCAGTGCTTCTCAACTACTATTACATAATGCCCTACCTGAAGAGAGCGGTTAATGTGTTGGTGGGTGTGTCCCTTAGCTGAGGTGCCTCAGAGCCCCAAACAGAACAACCCACTTTTGAAGCATCGGCAAACCAGAGTGGGCGGATGGTTGTCTAAGAAATTTCCACTTTTCTCCACTGCAGCAAGCAAGCAGACCCTTCAACTGACAGCTGCAACCTTTAAGAGCGTCGGTTAATGTGGTATATTCCCAACCCCACATGGCCACTTCACAATCTCTGCCTTCCACCTCCAACAAAGTGTTCCTGCTGATGGGCCCCGCAAGGCAGGGGAGGCCATTGATTGCGCAAGACCTTCAAAACCCTCGTGAAGTTCAACTCACTTGTAATTTTGGCAAGCGCTAACCCACTATGCACGCTGCCCCAAACTCTGGCATCGAAAAATGTGCCCTACTGTTCCTTTTCAGAAGAGAGTGTTCATGCAGTCCACTAGACTACAGCCTGGATGAGTGCAGCTCCCACAACATTCAAGAAGCTTGACACCGTCCAGGACAAAGCAGCCCATTTGATTGGCACCACATCCACAAACATTCACTCCCTCCACTACCGATGCACAGTAGCAGCAGTGTGTACCGTCTACAAGATGCAATGCAGGAACACGTCAAGGGTCCCCAGACAGCACCTTCCAAACCCAAGACTCTACCATCTAAAAGGAGAAGGGCTACAGATACATGGGAACACCACCACCTGCAAGTTCCCCTCCAAATCACTCACCATCCTGACTCGGAAATACATCGCCGTTCCTTCACTGTCACTAGGTCAAAATCCTAGAACTCCCTTCCTAACAGCACTGTGGGTGTACCTACACCACATGGAACTGCAGCGGTTCAAGAAGGCAGCTCACCACCACCTACTCAAGGGCAACTAGGGGTGGGCAATAAATGCTGACCCAGCTGGTGAAGCCCATGTCCTCTGAATGAATTTTTAAAAAATTTGTATCTGAAACAATGGTATCAGCTTGAGATCTTTCCCTGGTAGAACTATAATTAGATTGTAACAGCAATCATTAACCTACATTTCCCTTGCACTATAGGATTTGTTTGAGAACATCTGTCATTATGTGAGGAAAATATTAGGAAATTCCCCACCGGAAAATCCACAGTGCAGTTTTATTATTGAATCTCCAGTTTTTCAGAAATCCATAGCCTTTGTGAAAACTGGGCAAGCACTGTTGGTGGCCATGTCTTCAGCTGCCTCAGCCCTAAGGTCTGGGATTCCCTCCCTACACCACTCCACCTCTCTACCTCGCTTTCCTCTTATAAGACACACCTGAAAACCTACCTCTGCTGCCCTTGTCCTTTCAGATAGTGGTGGCCCTGGGTTTGAAAGGTTCTGTCTAACAAGCATTGGTGAATTCCTACAGTGCATCTTGTAGATGGTAGACACTGCTGCTACTGTGCGTTGGTGGTGGAAGGAGCGAATGTTTGTGGGTTTGGTGCCAATAAAGCGTGCTGCTTTGTCCTAGACAGTGTCAAGCTTCTTGAGTGTTATGGGAACAGCACTCATCCAGACAAGTGGGGAGTGTTCCATCACACTCCTGACTTGTGCCTTGTAGATGGTGGACAGGCTTTGGGGAGTCAGGAGGTGAGTTACTCATTACAGGATTCCTAGCCTCTGACCTGCTCTTGTAACCACAGTATTTATATGGCTAGTCCAGTTCAGCTTCTGTTCAATGGTAACCCCCAGGATTTTGATAGTGGGGGATTCAATGATGGTAATGCCATTGAATGTCAAGGGGTGATGGTTAGATTCTCTCTTGTTGGAGGTGGTCATTGCCTGGGACTTCTGTGGCACGAACATTACTTGCCATTTGTCAGCCCAAGCCTGGATATTGTCCAGTTCTTGCTGCATTTGGACATGGGCTGCTTCAGTATCTGAGGAGTCGCAAATGGTGCTGACCATTTTTCAACCATCAGTGAATGTCCCCACTTCTGATCTTATGATGGAAGGAAGGTCATTGATGAAGCAGCTGAAGATGTTTGGGCCTAGGACACTACCCTGAGGAACTCTTGCAGTGACGTTCTGGAGCTGACATGACTGACCTCCAACAACCACAACCATCTTCCTTTGTGCTAGATATGACTCCAACCAGTGGAAAGTTTTGCCCCTGATTCCCATTGACTCCAGTTTTTTGCTCGTGTTCCTTGATGCCACACTCAGTTAAATGACCAAGACAATGACATAGACAAGGTGTGTGTAATTCCCCCAGTCGGTGAAGAGTGTAACATTTGCTACGACTGATGTCAGAGTTGTTACCTTTCTTATTATGGCTGGGACCTCTCAGCCAATCATTTTTTTTTTACTTTTGAGCTATGACGCCCTGTGGATTCATGTCAGATGAAAGGCTTTCAATTCTATCAATTACCGTAATGATTATTAAATTGACCTTAACTTACTGTAATATCTGCCAATCTTTGAATTTCATTGCATGAGCTTTTTTGAAAATAAAACAATCTTATGGGTATCAAATTGCTTTGAATAACCAAAGTATTGAAAGATATTTTATAATTATCACTTTTATTCATATTGCTGTCAGTTTTTGATTATGTGATACCAGGATTCGTCAAGTGCAGACTTGTTCAGATTGCTAGGAGGATCATTGGCTTCCCCGGTGTGTGCACTGGATACTGCTGGGTGGTGAACATTGACCCATTGCTTATTAAGCTTATTAATGTACAATTCACCTCCCCTGGCTCCCAGTCCTGAGCAACACTGCTCACTCATCCCACCCCAAATCAGGAGGTTAATTGAAACAGGCAAGCTACTGAAGAAGGTCTATTCAAACCCCCAAGCTTGCCTTTATTAAAGGGCCTCATTGACCCACCGATAATACGCCTTCCCTCATGCCATCCCATATGGTTAAACCCACCACGCCGAAGAGCAACAGCTGAGGACCTATGGTAGTAGGAATGGCGGTAGGAAACATCCACCAGAAACTACTCCCTCACCGTAGACCCCACTGCTCATTCCCCCTGGCTTTGATTTCCAATGGCAAGCGGTGGGCCCTTTTAAACCATTTCTGGGCTGTCCAAGGCCTCTTTCCAGCCACCCAACATGAGTGGGCTCTCCAAGATCCATCCAGGCTGCAGCTGTGGTGCAGTCCAAACAATGACTCACATTGTTGAGGAGTGTCCACTGACTAAACTTGAAGGTGGGTTTGAAGAATTCCATTGAGCCACTGACAAGGCTACTGCTTGGCTCTGTGACTACGCACATGCTAAACTAATTAATTAATTAATTACGTCTTTGAAGCTGGGGATACAGAGACTCAAATGCTAAAGGTAACATCTCCAATATTCTGCCAATTAATTAATAATTAAACTATATTAATTCACAGTTAATAATGAAATGTATTAAATGCTTGGAAAACAGTGAATTAAAGTAGCTTTCAAGACAGTCCTTATCTAGAAAGATTAAAAGAGGGTTTTAAACACAAGTGATCTGTATTTATTAAAAGGTCTTGAAACAATTTCATATATATTTTAAGTAATACACCATCAAACAGATTTATAGACTTTGCAGAGTTTTTCAGATGCTGAGGCATCTTAAATTTGAACAATTTGACAAATGAAGAACATACAGATAAATTCCAGAAGAATAGGATTTAAATCTCATTACTTTCCCCCTGGCTATGGGATGAATTTTAAAATAAATCCATAAACTATTTTCCATATACTAATAGATAAGCAGCTGGGTAGATAGATTTAAATTGAGCAAAACTCATCAGTTTTTTTTTAATTCATTCTCAGGATGCGGGCATCGCCAAGATGAATTGACCATTCTAACTTGCCCTGACTAAGTGGCATGTTGGGGGACTTCAGAGGGACGTAATAATCAACAACATTGGTGTGGCACTGGAATCACATTCAGGCCAGCCAGGGTAAGTATGGCTGGTTTCCTTCCCGAAAGGACATTTGTAAAACCAGCTGGGTTATTACAACTATCTAAATCTTCATGGCCACTTTTACTAACAATTCCAGATCTTTGTGAAACTAAAGTCACATTTTCAAACAGCTACGGTGCAATTTGAGCACAGTTCTTTTGCTGAATTCTGAGCCCAGGTTCCTGGACTGTTAGACACCATGGCCGGAATTTTCCAGCCTCCCCTCATCGGGTTCCCCCGCGGTGGGACTGGCGAGACACTGAAATCCCCGTTCACATCGGCTGGACTGGACGATTCCGGCCCAATACTCTACTGCAAACACTTACTGATTAATGGCTGTAACTTATTTGTCATGGTCTTTGTTTATATCCATGTTTCTGCTCCTTACGAAAGCTTTGATTTGACATTGATGCTAAAAGAAATCAAGTTTGTCCCTCTTTTTATTCATTCATGGAATATGGGTATCGCTGGCTAGGCCAGCATTTATTAGCCATCCCTAATTGTCCTTGAGAAGGTGGTGGTGAGCTGCCTTCTTGACCCGCTGCAGTCCATGTGGTGTAGGTACACCCACAGTGCTGTTAGGGAGGGAGTTCCAGGATATTGACCAAGCGACAGTGAAGGAACGGCGATATATTTCCAAGTCAGAATGGTGAGTGGCTTGGAGGGGAACTTCCAGGCGGTGGTGTTCCCATACAGCTGCTGCCTTCGTCCTTCTAGATGGTAGTGGCCAAGGGTTTGGAAGGTGCTGTCTAAGGAGCCTTGGTGAATTGCTGCAGTGCATCTTTAGATGATACACACTGCTGCTACTGTGCGTTGGTGGTGGAGGGAGTGAATGTTTGTGGATGTGGTGTCAATCAAGCGGACTGCTTTGTCCGGGATGCTGTCAAGCCTCTTGAATGTTGTTGGAGCTGCACTCATCCAGGCAAGTGGAGAGTAATGTTAACTCTTTACTAATCTGCGTAAATGGAGCTGTTAAAATGGAGGATCCACATTTCCAACTCCACTGCCATTGATCTGGGTTTTTAGTGCTTATGATTTTGGTGGGAGCATCATTGGTAAATGCAAATTGGAATCCCAGGACTCCCTCCAGAGGGGGGCATGTGTCTTAGCTGTCAGGAAGTCAGTGGGAGTTTTTTTTAAAAAACCATAAGGAAACTCCAGGGCTCTGTTGCCCTGGGCTTCCCCTCTCCACTCCTCAGACCTGCGAGACCCTTGGACAAGCCCTCTCCTGGCCTCACCTCTTTTTTGTAGGCTGCCATCTTCTGGCCGCCCACTCATTGTTCCCCTCTGTTGGCCCGAGGTTTATCTCTGAGCAGCTGAATGGTGGGATCCAAACAAGGCCTGGGCAGTAAAAATCTAGCCTCTGAAGTGAGACTGCTGTCTGCTCCCCAACCAGCTTCCCGTGTTGAGCTAAATCAACCCTAATATTTTGGATCTCTAAATTTGCTGGAGGGATAAGATTGCTGTTCTTGCCTTTCCCGTTCTTGCTTGGTTATCAGCTCTCCGTCCTTGCTGATGATACTTCAAAAATAGGCAAATTTATCTATATCTTCAAGGCTTCACCACTCATGGTGCTCCTGTTGTTCTTAGTGCTGTGTATGCACGTTACTTTCATTTTATCTCTGTCAATATTGAAGCTTGCTTTTTTGCCTCAATTACTAGGTTATCCGTCTTGCTCTGAATACATTGTTGGTTGCCTGTTCGAAGAGCAAAGCCGTGAGTGAACTCCAAGTCACGTAGCCAAGTAAGCCATGCAAGTAACGTCTACCGTATGCTGAGATTTTGCCCTTCTGTTGCCTTTCTCAGTATATGTAAGTGGGGGGCAACACAGGTAACAGTAACATCCTCCTGTGGTCCTCCTGTATCCACTTTGAAGGATCCTGTGAGACTTGCACTGTGTGATGCCCTGCATGATGAACACTTCTCTGCTGGGTTTGTTTGCATTTACCTTCAAAAGAGTTTCTGCCTTTGGCATCCGGGGGCTCAGTTGGAGTCAATTGATTTTAACAGTTCCTTGAAATGTTCTGACATCTTTTGAGCTGGCGATTGTTTTTTTTTTGCACGTGCTGATCCATTTTTAACCTTTGTTGTCTTGTCTAATGTCTTTGCCTTTATGTAAAATTGCACATGGATTTTTCACATTTCCCTGTTTTGCTGCAGCTTTGGTTCACGTGGTTGGATTTTCAAAGAACATTCTCTGATCACCTTCTTTTCACTTTTTTTAGCAGCCTCTGAGGTTTTATGCTTCTGTTCTAGCTGCTCTTGCTTGTGTATTTTTTCAAGGCAGTTTTTAACTTTCACCTACCTTCAGCTTTTCTCAATGTTTTCCCCTGTGATCCACGGCAAGACTTAAAAATAGTCCAATGACGTGCCTCATCCACACAGTGAACAAAATCAACTAACTGTTAAACTTTGAATCCCAATAATGTAAAGACTCCAATCTAATCATCATATGTTATTTTGCTTTGTTTTGCCTATCATTTTTTTTGTATTTTTATATTCTACATGGAATGATTGATTGTAAAACTTACCTCAATTCGGCCTTTGGCTGCAGCAGAAGCTGAGTTTTAAATAAATAAATGTTTGAAAAATGAAACACTTTGCATGTTCTCTCTCTTTCACTTTCCAATGATTTCCTCACACGTTCCTTTGCAATTACCAGGACACAAGAAATAGGACCACGGGTAGACCATATGGCCTATCGAGCCTGCTCCACCATTTTCAATACGATCATGGCTGATCTTGGGCTTCAACTCCACTTTCCCGCCCTTTATCCATATCCCTTGATTCCCTGTCTATCTCAGCCTTCAATGTATTCAACGATGGAGCATCCACAACCATCCGGGGTAGAGAATTCGAAAGATTCACAACTCCTTGAGTGAAATAATTTCCCCTCACCTCAGTCCTAAATGATCGGCCCCCTTATCCTGAGACTATGCCTCCTTCCTTCCTTGTTGCTTGAGATTCCTTTGTCTATATTGTGGGTGTTAAAGTTTCATATTTATTGGAACACTGCCTTTCATTTTTGGTCCACATAAACTCCTTTTATATCTATCAGTCCTTCAGTCTTTGTGGATGTTAAACTTCCCAAGTTTAAATCTCAATTTTAACTGAGTGCTGGGTTGAGATTTAATTTACTCCTCTTTTCACCTTGAGAACTGTTGTATGTTGGTTGTGACTGGCTAAAGAACAATGGCAGAGACGTAGATATGTCAGTCTTTTGGAGATTTTCAACTGTCTTACCGAAGTCTTCAGGTTTGGCATGTTTTTTTCAGGTCACATGTAAACATTTTTTAAAGCGATTTTCAGAGATTTCAGGGCCCTCCGCGGCTGCCACCATGTTGTACACTGGTTGTGACAAATTGGAACACCAGCTGCAATACGTTATCCTTTCTGAGTTCATTTCAGTGCAGCTTCACTTGAGTATAACGTTGCTTCTAATGTCACCGCCTTTACCTATGAAAATATCATTCATACATGCAAAAGAAAATCCTGTATAATATAAAATCTACATTCATGGCAACATTCACCCAATCTCTACAACTTTGAGGCAACTAAATCCACATTGTGTGTTACTCAAATCTGCTCTTAATCCTAATTCAACTTGAATTAATATCCTGCCTGTAAATGGAGTTCGAGAGTTCAGATTCCCAAGGTCTCTCCTTTTTCACTGACTCTCAAGAAAATGCAACATTTAAGTACATCATTCAGCGTGATTCTAATTATAAAGTAGCTACTGACTATTCATTGACAGGCAAAGAAGTCCATTGCCAATTTTGCAAAGGCAATAGTTATTGGCAGAATTAATTATTTTTTGTTATTCCTAGGGCTACCCATTGTAGTTCCAGTAATAAGTAAACATTCCATAGCTGAGGCATCACTAAGAGGTTATGTTTTGTCTAAAGTTACACAATTGTACACTGCAGAGATTTTATCACATAAAGGAGATGTTTCACGCTTTTTACAGTAAGGTCTATTGATAACACAATTAAAACAAATCTGTTTCTATATCTTTCTCACTATCTGTTCATTAAGGCACTAATATTCCACAAGACAGCCATTCTGACAAGATCCTGCCGATCTTGGTGGTTTTTCCAGTGTCATGGAGAGTCTCCATAATTGGATTCGCTAACTGATAGATGTCCTCACTCGCCAGGCAGAAACCTCTGCTCCCTCTGGTGGTGAGCTTGGAGATGGGAAGGGCATTTGTTTAGGTGGTGTATCTGAACCCTGCTGCCAGAATTAAGTTGTGGGCTGGAAGGCCCTTGGTTGACCTTACCGCCCCACTGTCAATTGAGGCTCTTAAGTGGCCAATTAATGACCATTTAAGGGCCTACTCACTCTGGTGTTAAGCCAACTACGGATAAGCCTGTCACCATGCAAGGTGCAAGGCAGCTAAAACCTTGCAGCCAGCTTGTCACCCCCTGGTGAGGTAGGGGGGGTCCCTCGATCAAATGCACTCGATGCCCGATTGAGGAGCTCGACATCAGGAAGGGTAGGGGTCTGCTGAGAGCCAGCCCCTGCATTTGCTGCCAAGCCCCTGCTACCCTCTCCCTGTGACTCCCACATCGCGAAACCCACCCACCACCCTCCCCCCACCAACAGCCCACACTACTTACCTATGGCCTGGGTCCCTCTGCAATCCTGAGACTCTAGTGCCTGTCCTTCCGGCAGCAGCCACCGCCTCCCCCGTGGCGCTGCTGAGCACAGGAGCTGCCTGTTTCTGATTGGCTGTCAACTCCTGGGAGCTGAGACTTCGACCCTTGGGATCTTGAAGGCCTGCCGTTGACCTTGCCACTGCCTGATACAAAAAGAAGCAGCTTAGGGCTCTCGTCGGCTCTCCAGCCGGCAGGTGAGGCAGCCAAGGCCTCAAAAAGATTCTGCCTACCGTATAAAAATAGGCCAGAAAGTTCAAGGGAGGCTCCTGGCCTGTATGGGGCATTGTCAGGTCCATCCCAGCCTGGAAACAAGTTATAGCTGCCTCTACAGCTCTCCTGGAAAACAATGAAAATTGTTGTTTAAGTCTTATTGTACCTCACTTGGTAATACTTTTACTTGGAACTCGCTGCCCACATGGGTGGTGGAAGTGGAAACCATGATTTCTAAAGAAAATTGGATGCTCAGTTAATAGAAGTAAACCTGCAGGGGTTACAGGGAATGAGCAGGGGGAGTGGGACTGACTGGATTGCTCCATGGGGAGCCAGCATAGACTCAATGGGTCGAATGGCCTCCTTCTATGCGGCAAATGACTCTATGATTTTATTGCTTTATTGTTCCCTTCCATCCGTATCAACACCAGGATCTTGGCCTGAACTCCCAGGCGGGTGCCACCACCTGACGGTTTGATCCACATGCCAGAATTAGCACGCCCCCACTCTGAAAGAGGTTTGCCCTTACACTGACGGACATGGATGAGGGCGATACCTGCCCCCAGTTGGTGGACTCCTGCTAAAGTTATGGCAGCAGAACCCAGAATGGCCGCAGATTGCGGTTGGGGGGTGGGGGGGGGGGTGGTGCATGTATCTATCTTGTAACATATTAAAAGGTATGTCTGCTTTCACTTACCATCATGTGGCTATCACACATTCGGGTTGCCAACCCGCCAAGATTGCCCTGGAGTCTCCAGGAATAAATGACTAATCTCCAGGACATGGCCGCAAGTAACCGAGGAGAACGATCATAAGGAGCATTCAAAAACATTGCCTTTCTTCCAAATAAAATCCTTGAACCCTTTTGCCTACTTGTAAAAATACTTTTCCCTACCTTCAAATTAAATAACGAATAAATATCTGAATCTGTTGCTTCAGGCCCTTCTACACTGTAAATCTCACAGGGTTTTCTCTTTTGTTTGGAGGTCTGCCTGACTCTGTCCTTGCCCTATTTCATTGGGTGTCCATTTTGATGACAATAAAAACATTCAATTTTTTTTTAAACTGCCAATCGTTAAATATAATATTGCACATTGGGACACCGACAGTGCCGAATCATCCAATCGGGGTCAGCCTGTTCACTTTCCGATTGGTTGCAGGAAGGAGGAGTGCCATGAGGAAGGATGTGTTAGGTGGCCAATAGCAGGTGTGTGGGGGTGGGGCTGTGTGGGAGGTCATGTGACGATGACTTCTCCAGGAATATGTCCGACCGAGTGGGTAACTCGATTGGACAATGCACAAAGTTGATTGCCTCACTATTGAAGGCTTAAAATGACAACTCTACCCCTGAACCTCCAGTCAGGAGGCTGTACCATGTGCAGGATGGAAATTACAGTCTTGCGAGGTCGACAAAATTGAGATACCATTCACCCAAAGCACAAACATGCAATTGCATTGACAGTGGGGTACAGAGGGTTCTGAGGTGTTGGGCAGGTCTCAGCCAAATCCCCACCACTCCATTTGGATAGATTCCCGTATTAGGCCAGATGACATTCGGGCATTCCTGACAGCTGCCTAAAACAAATGTTATGACACTGAGAGGTCTAACACCATGCCATTTAGGAACCCATTCCTAAACAAGTTAGCGCTGAGTGAGGCAGGGTTGTTTTTCTCAAGCTCTCCTTCATTTTTTTTACCTTCTTATGGAGCCGGGAGCAGCAGAATGTCTCCCCTCCCCCCAGCTCCTTAGCACTACTGCGGGCTAGTGTCAGCCTGTGCTAGGCCTCCCCGCTCCTGTTCTCCTCCCTCTGCCAGGACTTACACTGCTGCTGGTGGGACAGTCACCCCAGCACACCAGCAACAGTGTCTCTGGAGGGACAATAGGCATCTGTAGCTCACTGCAAATATGCCAGTGAGGCCTGAGATCCAAAGTTCAGGAAACTCCCAGGCCTCTGGGGTGGATGTGGTAACTATGGTTTTATCTGATGTGTAATATACCTTTAAGAAAGATGTTATAATGGAAGATCACTTGATCCTTTATAGCCAATAGTAGAGTAGTGCGGGCTAACTTTGTAGTTAGTTGGAAGTCAGTAGTTTGCAGTGAGCAGCAGAAGTACATAGATAGAGTTTGGTGTAACTCTTTCGAGTACAAACACGTTTCCATCTGTTTCAGATGAAGTTACATAGTTTCATAGTTTGCCATTGCGAGATCTGAACTCTTGATCTTGGGGTTACAAACCCAATACCATAACCACTTGGCTATTTAGGCCAAGCTGGAGTTAGGTGTAGAAGCACAGGTTAGTAGCTGCTGAGTATCATGTAAATAAACAGAATGTGTTCCACCTGTTGAATGACTCTATTTAAAGTACCAACTCAGTCACCCCACAACAAGCGTGTAATTGGGACTCACATAGGTGGCATGCTAGAACACCAACCCTTTCAAGGCCAAAAATTGGACCAAAGCAAATTTCTATATTTTTTCTTTGGTGGGGTGTGGGCTTCACTAAAAAGGCCAGCATTTCTTATCCATCCCTAACTGCCCCCTTGAGCTGAGTGACACGCTAGGCCATTGCAGAGGGTGCTGAATAGTCACCCTCATCACTATGGCTCTGGAATCACATGTAAGCCACACCAGATTTCCTTCCCTAAGGGACATTAGTGAAGTAATTGGGATCTTATGACAATCAATGGTAGTTTTCACAGTCGCCATTACTCAGGCTAGCTTTCAATTCCAGATTTATTAATTGTATTTAAACCCCACCAACTGCCATGGTGGGATTTGAGCCCGTGTCACCAGAGCATTAGTCGGGCCTTTGGCTTTACCAGTCCAGTGATATTACAACTGCAGCACTAACTTTCTGAAGCCACTATGCCTTCTGTGCTTTCTGCGTTGCTCAGTCCTTTCTGTGCACACTATACCCTAGCATTTCACTTCCGAGTGAATGTAATCCCCTCCATGGCTTGTACACCGTGTTATTCCTGGCACGTCACACTTTTTCTTTAATGCAAGCATTTCCAATTCTGCACATTGGTCTAAAACACCAACAACACTGACAAGCTATTAACAGCACATATTCCTGGAGAAGACTGAAAATAGATGATCAAATACAAATGGAACTGTACAAATAAGAAGCACCCGAATAATGTTTTGTCATCGTACAGGTATCTGAGCACATTGGTGCTGCTTATAAGGCTTGATTGATTTATTTTTGGATTTCCAGAACCCATTTCAAGCATCAAATCAGAGAGAACTGCAGAACCATTGGACTTTTTGTCACAAAAGGAAGTAATTTGACTCATTACCTCAACACCAGCTCTCTGAAAGAGCAACCTCACTTTAGTTTCAACCTCAGTCTTCCCACATACTCTTTAATAATTTTTGTTATCATATACTCACCCAGTTTCCTTATAAAAAATTTTGTGGATTTTACTTCCACCACTTTTGGTCCTGGAACATTCTGGTCTAGATTTTCTGCCTGTTGATATTTTGTCAGTTGTGAATCAACTGCTGCTTCAGGAGGCACACTCTCTCTAAAGTTTTTGAAACTTAAATTAAAAATAAAATCTTGCAGCCAGGCTACCCCTTGGTTAGGAATATATAACACAGAGAGGAAAACTCCTCCTGGAGTATAAATAGGATTGTCATACTCGCCATTAGGAAACCATGCCTTCAAATGCTTGGAATTGCATTTATCCAGGCCTTACAGTAGGACCTGTTCACACAGCACAGGCCCATCCGGTATCAATGTTAAAGCCCCCAGTTTTGAGGAGTCACATTGGACTCAAAACAACAACTCGGTTCCTCCCTCCACAAGTGCTGCCAGGCTGGCTGAACTTTTCCAGCATTTTGTCTTTATTATAGATCTCCAGCATCCACGGTATTTTGCTTTTATTAAACTTACCAGCAGTTTTGGTTTTAAGGATAATTAGCACAAAATAGGAATACAAACTTAGCTCTCTCTTCCCTGGTTCTGTAATTGTGAGTACAATACATCAATTGGTAGACAGCCACAAAAAAAAGTATGCATGGTGGGTTAGATTGGGATGTATAATTGCCATTCCCTTATTGTATCCACACAAACGTTGATTAATTTGTCATGGGGATTGCTTGGTTAGAACTGGCTGTGTGATGCAGTATAAGTAGGACAGTTTGAATGCTTATTGCTAAGGCCTAAAGCAATTGAACAAGAGCAGCTGGTAGTCACAGTATCCTTGGAGCGAATGTAATGTAAGGATGTGCAAAACCTGCTCATCTAAGGGGATCGTTTCAAATTGCCTATGGAGTCATAATAGGCAGAAACAGTTTTCCAATTACCTGCTATACACCTTCAAATTAGAAAGGTGGTTTTCCTAATCTCAGGTTAAGTTAGTACAAGGTATAATCCTCCCACAAGCATATTTATGAAAATCCTGAAGGGTTTCAGTAAGGTAAATAAGGGAAAAAAGGAAACTGTTTTTCATTGGTCAGTGTGTCAATAACCAGAGGACGTTCATTTAAAATGATCATTGCGAAGGAAGACTACAGGAAATTTTATTCCACACAGAAGGCATTTAGGATGTGGAAGGTTTGTGTTTCTTGATTGGTGGACATCTCTGGCAGGGCAGTGCTTCCTCCCACCAGGGAGGCGCTACTGATTCAGGTTCAGGTTAAATTTCCAGCCAAGAGACTACCTGCATGGAGAAAATGATATCTCAGGTCTCTCCCAGGATGTTGCACCAGAGTGAGCTGCAAAGCCTTGCTGCAGCAGGAAGGAAAGAGCAGCCACTGAGCTGCTTGAAAAACCAGTCAATAGTTTAGAAGCAAGCTTTGGAGGCTCCTGATTCAACGGTGAATGCACAGTTCCTTTCTGCACCGCCACCCCCCCGAATTTTGTTGCCTCCTTCTGCTGAACTTTGAGTGGGAGGTGTCTGGTAGGCCCCTGCTTTCAACTGGGACAAGTGGCAGTGAAGATGGTGAAGGCCTCATTAACCTCAATAAAATTTAATTTCCAAGCCCTTACCCACATGCCGGTGCACACATTTCACACCAGTGGTATTGGTCAGTGTGGACAGGGAACCCCTTGTTCTAATCTGGATATCCAGTAGAGGTTAGAACTGGAGCCAATCTCTACATGCTATAGAAATTTTTATTTGCAGAGGTACATATTACAAACAAACATTCACTACCTAACCCAATGAAAATAAAGAGAACAAATAAGTCAAATGAGCCAATTAACAGTCCCTTAAAGGGACACTGACTCTTTATACTCTTGAGTATCAATAAAAATAAACTAATTAACTAATGAACAAGTTAACAGCCCCTTGAAGGGGGACATAATAAGAAAAAGACAAGGAAACTTATCAAATTAAAATAATGTCCCTGGGTTTTATGATGCACTCCAGACCCTGTGGCACCCACTGGCTACAGAAGAACTCAAACATATCAGTGGGTGTCACATACTCCCTCTCCAGGGATACCCAGCCACAAAAATAGCCACAGAAGAGGGGCAGAAAGTCAGTCTCTCTCTCTCTCTTAAACTAAATCAATATGTTGTTTTGGAGGCCAATGATGCACTCCAGCTCTCATGATGCTCACCAGCCACAAAGGCTTCAAGCAAACCAATGGATACCACATGCTCCCTTTCCAAAAACACATAGCCACAGAAACAGGACAGCCAATCAGACCAAATGACTCCCTCGACCACCTGCTGCCTTTATGTATAGGAGTACACATTAATAACCAGCTGATGCCTGAGTACAATTAAGCATCCAATTAATATTTAATTAACACACCCAAGCACGCGCCCTGTCCCTTACTTATCATCTATAGCAGCCTGCTGCTCCTTTCAAGTTGAAGGCCTCTGATTGGTCATCAACTTTGAGAGCCCACCTGCAGTCTTTAATTGGATGGCAAGCCCGTCTCCAGATGCACCCCCTTGAACATCACAGTGACTGATCGTTTCCCCATAAGGGCAGGCTCAACAGCTGGACACAGTCCTGACCTCTGTTTCCTGCCCAGAGAGTCATTACAGCACAGAAGGAAGTCATTTGGCCCATCGAGCCCATGCCAACTCTCGGCAGAGAAATCCAATCAGTTCATAACTCTGTAAATAAATATAAGAGTATATAAAAATTAGCTCGAGTTCTAACCTTCATCAAAAGGCTTCCTGTGTAGCAGAACAGAAAGTGCATCTTATCATGACAAAGGTCTGTTTGTTTTTTCAATAGATGAAACTCTGACCACGAATATAATTTTTAAGTAGCTTAATGTTAGGAAAAGAATCTTTTTAAATGGTTTATATTCCTCTTGTAAGGGCTTAATGTGACATGACATTAGAAATTAATATTGGGAATATTGGTTAAAGGCTTGATTAGTTAGCACCAAAGCCTCTCTTCACAGTTCATATCTTTAATAAAGCCCAGATGTGTCAATGGCAGCTTACAGCATGCCGTCACTTCCCCTATATGGCATCTTATCTTCTTTTAATACAGACAAGTAGCATCCATATAAAGTCCACCTCCAATTATCTGCGTTGCATAGAGAAACTGAACCAAGTTCCTCAGGGAGGAAGTATTGAGGATAGAGTTAACGATCCATGTCAACTGCCTTTAGCATTCTATTTCGTAAAGACAGATGGAGCTGTCTTTTATTAACTTCAGTTATTGTATTCATTCCTTTGTTATGAAAGCTATACTTACCTCAATGAGTGCAGAGGTCGGGAACTTCAACTCCAAATGGACCTCGGAGCTCTTGCGCATGCACAGACCGGGAGACGATTGCACATGCACACTCCCCATGTGAACCCATGGGTGTGAACCCAGCACGCCTGTGCAAGAAGGAAAAACAGTACAAACACCCAGGTCAGGTGACCAGGTGCAGAGCCCATTGTCGGCAGGTGTCCCAGGTAGATGACAGGGAGAGGGAACAGGGAGAGGTCCCAAAAGAAGAATCCCAGAGAGGGGACAGGAACAGGAAAAGGTCCCAGTTCAGTTAAAAAGAGAGGAGTGCAAAAACAGGCTCCAAACAGGAAAAGGGCTGCAGGGAGCAGGCTTTAAATGAAGAAAGTAACCGAAGGTTGGTGACTATGCTGTGGGCTGCTGGGGAAAAGGTATCTCTTTGGAGCAGTGGTGTCCTGCTTAGTGCTGCCAAACTGCTGACATTGTGCTTGTGGATTGGTGTTTAAGTGTATACTCAGGAATCCAGGGGACCAGAATCTCAGGAGATGAGATTGAAACCCTGTGAGGTGGGCAGTTGTTGGTGCTTTCTAAGTTGGAGGGACTTTTGGAGAGAATGCCAAGGTTGGATCTTCAAAGGTGAAGACTGGAATCCTTGTGAGAGAGATAGAATTTCAGTGAAATTGGTTGACTCACTGTGTTACTGACGTTTAGGTGGGCTGTTGAGAAATCCATGGACTCTGTCTTGGTCACAACTGTCATTTATTTTGTAGTGTGGTGTGTTTGACCACAGTTGGCTTGTTAATTCACATGTACCCCATATTAACCCTGAATGTTAGCATATAAGATAGATATTGTAAATTGTTTTATCTTTCTGACCTTGTAAAGTTTATTTTTATTTGTTTAAAACCTATGGAATATTGTGGCTTTAACCTCTGGGCAAGTGTTTTGAATCTCAAACTTTGTCTACTTTAAACAAAAAGTTAATGGTCTCTAACTGGATCTCAGATACAACTTGGGGTCTGACCTAGGATGATAACACCTTCCAAAATAGTTCTTCTGATTAAAGCAAAAGCTTTTTGATTAAAAACATTGTGGTAAATCCTTGGGTTCACCATCCAGCAAAGCAAATTGCCTAGCCATTGAAGCACCTCATTCCACCATGGAATGTAAGTTGGGTGAGGTCCACTATGGGCGGCCGGTCCTTTCTGGGAGACTTACGGCCAGATAATGAATCTAAAATTTACCCCATTGGCTTTTATTTCTCAGTCGCGCAATTTGTACTTGGTCACAGCTGATTTGGAAAATCATCTTCCAAAGCGGTCGTTGACAATGGGGCAGTTTTATATTCAGACAAGGTTGGAACACTGTTCATGAAGACACATGTTCCCCATGGCACTCGCCCCATTATGGTGCACATGTGTACAGCTGACCTCCACCACAGAGCCAACGTGAAAGAAACATTCGGTTGCCACACCTTTTGAGACCCACAAAACTTTCAGGTGTGGATACCAGCGGAGGTGCATAGTTTGTCTCCTTCATAGTATGCAGGCACATACCCACTGCTGCCAGCAACCTATCAGTATGACAGCACTCTATACTATAGCATTTTCACCAGTCTTAGGTTAGACATTGGCAGCTACTGCTGTAAGGCGTAAGGGCACAAACAATCAAAGCTGTGATTAGGTTCTCAGTGATTGACTGTATTCAGAAGGTCAAAAATAAATCCCTTGTTACCAGTTATTTGATCCATTTCCCACCCGACAGCTAGCAAATTGACAGCCAGGCTGGTGCCTGGGAGGGAGGAGGCCCATGGGAGCAGTCCCAATCAATCGGGAGGGAAGAATGTTTGCCATCACAGCAACGGGGAGGGAGAATTGGCGATTATAACGGGTAGAGGCCAAAGGCTTCAGTGACGGGCTGGTGAGGAGCAGTCTTGCTGTGGAAGGCATTTACCTAGTGCAGCCAGAAGCTTCCATCTCCTTCTTACTGCCGGGTTTCCTGGTCCCTGGGGAAAACTTCTTGGCACCAGTGAACTTTACATCAGGTCAAACCCTGGGAGCCTGAATTAAATATATTATTGAAGTACCCTGTCTCGCCACATAGGACACTCAAACACCACATTATCGCCACCATTAAAAAGGCGTGTGCACAGTGCATTGGGAATGCGTTTCCAGTATTTAATCTTGAACCTCTCCATTTCCCCATGCTTTGCAAGCATGTTAATACTGAGACCATTTTATTTTTCTGGATATAACAATTGATATAATAATTCACTGTTATGGCTTGGCTGGTGGTAAATGCTGAGTTATTCAAATCCCAAAGGGAAACTTGAAACAACTGCCACAAGTTGTTTGGGAATTTGTATAAATTTCGAGATGCCTGCCTAGGATTCAGTATAAATAAGACCACCAAATCTTATAGGTTTTTACAAAACTAGATTAAACATTTACTAATAAGAGAAATGATTTTAAGCACATACATATTACATCTACAAATTACTTCTATGATAACTTCTAAATCCCCTTATTAATCTGACTCACAGTTACATTTGCATTAAGGCAACAGTAAGACATATAGATTTTAAAAGCCCCAGGCAAGGTGATACACAATACCCTGAACCAGTCGAATTCAAAGAGAATTTTCGTAACTTTAGTTCTTTGAAAACAGCAGCTTGAGGCATAGATGCTGAAGGCTTTTCACACTTGTTAGATCTTAAAAATGCTTACCTTTACATGCAGCCTTCGCTCTTTTATACATATTTTCCCCTTTGAATGCAAATTTCCATTGTTTCACTATGCCTTTGGACTTTACCTTTCTAATAATAAAAATCTTTCATAGCACTAAATTCTACCGGTAATTTTTGGGGAAAATATACACACTGTTTCTAAACTACACCTGGCTAGATGACACATTTCACCCCTCCTTTGAAAACAATCTAGTTTAGTTTATTTAAAAATGCAAATGTCCTTTTACACCTTACACTCTAAACTTCCCCAATGTTGACCGTGTTTACATCAAAGCCTTCAGACCAGCTGCCTTTAATCCAATTAAGTCACACACACACATTATTATATCTTCCTGACATTCGCAAAGTGTTTTATCTGACATTCAAATTGTGAAAATGGATGGCAGTAACAATAATTTAATAAATAGCTGCACCATTGTAATCATTGCTTGCCCTCAAACTACTCCACTGCTAAAGAGTGGAAATTATTTCCTGCAAGGAGTTATTTTGTTCAATTGATTATCATTTCCAATAAAATAAGTGCCTACTTCGTTAAGTTCAACGAGAATAAAGCTCTTAACATTAAAACGATCTATCATTCTTCCGGCAGTAAATACATCAACACGGTTGCCAAAAAATAAAGGCGTGTCACTTGGCTCTTGCGTGAAATGGGAAAGCAGAGGGAGCATTGGGCAGACCAGTGGGGAGGGAGTTATTTAAGTAGATCTAAATATTCTTCCTAAAGTGGTGTCAGAGTGGTTCAAGAGTGAAATGTGCACAGATATTTTTTCATAAATGTGGTCCAACAGGCAACAAAAGAAAAAGGCAGTTAAGAATCTCATGAGAACATAAAGCATTGCTACTGTAACTACAACAACATGTACTTATTTATATAGCATTTTTAACACAATCACAGGAGCAGCTTAGAAGAAAATATGACAACATGCCAGAGATATTAGGCCAGATGACCAAAATCTTGGTCAAAGAGGTAGATTTTAAGGGGTGCCTTAAGGAGGAAAGCGAGGTAGAAAGGCGGAGAGGTGTAGGGAAGGAATTCCAGAGCTTAGGGCCTAGGTAGCTGAAGGCACGGCCACCAATGGTAGAGCAATTAAAATCGGAGATGCTCAAGAGGCCAGAATGAGAACAATAAAGACATCTCGAAGGAGATTACAGAGATAGGGAGGGGGTTGCAAACCCTGGACGTATTTGAAAACAAGGATGAGAATGTTAAAATGGAAGGCAGTGAACATAGGGATGATAGGCAAATGAGGCTTGGTGTGAGTTGGGACATAAGCACCATCGCCTCAAGTTTACAAAGACGACAATGTGGGTATGACTATAGTGATAGGCAGTCAGGCAGGAACTGGTGCAGCCTACCAGACAATTCTGTCCCTGCTTTATCAGAAGAGAAAGTGACATATTCACTTTGAATGTGGTGAACAATTAGAGGATAATTGTATACAGAGTGTGATGCACTCCACTGGTCTTGACAAAAATCTCTTCCACATGGACCTGCGAGCAGACCTCCAGAGGTTTCATTTGCTTATTGTGCACTGACTTACTTTGCTATTTATGGCAACGGGTGCCAACTATTTTACAGTGGAAGAGATACCGGTCCAAGGAGGGCAATCTGATACTCGGAGCACGAATCCAGCTGGGAAAGGAGCAGATTGGAATGATGATAGAAAAAATCAAAATCAAAACAAAGAAGCTCATGTGCTGATGAGACCCTGCAAATTAGTACCAATGATGCGAAGGAATAAAACATGCCCTTTATTGATCAGCAGGGCAGCACTTTACTAGGAAGAATGTGGAGGAGACAGTTGCATGTGAGATCAAGAACTCAATGCAATGGAAGGAGGAGTCCAATTTGAACAGAGGTAAGCAGCAATAACTACCGTCAATTGTCAAATATGTGACTATGATTGCCGATTATGATGCACTGCTTTTACCAACCTTTTGTCACCTCTCCTAACATTTCCTCCTCTGGCAGTTTTGCCTGATAATGCTCCTGTAAAGGAGTTTGGGATCTTTCCCTACATTAAAGAGACAGTTTAAGTCCAACTAGTCACTGCTCTATATGAGAATGAATGGTGATAATGTAACTTAAAGAGAAACCTAACCACAGATTTTGGAAGAGTCACCCATGTCAGTCTGAATGTCTTTGTACAGGAGTGCCATTAACTCAGATTCAGCCAGGACATTCTTGTGAGTGAAGGTATTAACCATAGGGGAGCAGGTGGCATTGTGGCATTGTCACTGGATGAGTAGTCCAGAGGCCCAGGGTAATGCTCTGGGGACCTGGGTTTGAATCCCACCACGGCAGATGATGGAATTAAAAGTCTAATGATGACCATGAAACCATTGTCGATTGTTATAAAAACCCATCTGGTTCACAAATGCCCTTTCAGGAAGGAAATCTGCTGTCTTTACCTGGTCTGGCCTACATGTGACCCACAGCAATGTAATTGTCTCTTAACGGCCCTCTGAAATAATTTAGCAAGCCACTCAGTTGTAGGAAACTGCTACAAAGTCTAAAAGGAATGGAACCAGACAGATCACCTGACATCGACCTAGGCAGCAGAAATAACAATGGTAAATCCAGCCCTGTCAACCCTGCAAAGTCCTCCTTACTAATATCTGAGGGCTTGTGCCAAAATTGGAATAACTGTCTCACAGACTAGTCAAGCAAGAGCCTGAAATATTCATACTCACAGAATCATACCTTACAGAAAATGTCCCAGACACCACCATTACCATCTCTGGGTATGTCCTGTCCCAATTGCAGGACAGGCCTAGCAGAGGTGGCAGCTCAGTGGCTTACAGTTGAAAGGGAGTTGCCTCAACATTGATTCCAGGCCCCATGAAATCTCATGGTATCAGGACAAACATAGTCAAGGAAACCTCCTGTTGATTACCACATACTGCATCCCCTCCCCCACCCCCCTCAGCTGATGAATCAGTACCCCTTCATGTTGAACACCACTTGGAAGAAGCACTGAGGGTGTACTCTGGGCGGGGGACTTCAATGTCCATCACCAAAAGTGGCTCGGTAGCACCACTACTGACCAAGCTGGCCAAGTCCTAAAGGACTTGGTAACTGCTAGACTGGGCCTGGGGCAGATGGTGAGGGAACCAACAAGAGGGAAAAACATACTTGACCTCATCTTCACCAACCTGCCTGCTGCAGATGCATCTGTCCACGACAGTATCGATAGGAGTGACTGCACAGTCCTTGTGAAGTCCTGTCTTCCCATTGAGGATACCCTTCATCGTGTTGTGTGGCACTACCAAATTGCTAAATGGGATAGATTTTAAACAGATCCAACAACTCAAGATTGGGTGCCCATGAGGCGCTGTGAGCCATCAGCAGCTGCAAAATTGTACTCAAGCCACAATCTGTAACCTCATCGCCTGGCACATCCCCCACTTTACCATTAACACTAAACCAGGTATACCTAAAAATGTGGTGTCAACCTAGTGAAACTGCAACACAGGACTACTTGCACGCCAAAAAGCATAAGCAGCAAGTGATAGACAGAACCAAGCGATTCCACAATCAACGGATCAGATCTAAGCTCTGCAGTCCTGCCACATCTAGTCGTGAATGGTGGTGGACAGTTAAACAACTCACTGGAGAAGGATGCCCCACAAAAATCCCCACCCTTAATGATGGAGGAGCTCAGCAAATCAGTGCAAAAGATAAGGCTGAAGCATTCACAACAATCTTCAGCCAGAAGTGCTGAGTGGATGATCCATCTCGGCCTCCTATGGAGGTCCCCAGCATCACAGATGCAAGTCTTCAGCCAATTCCATTCACTCCATGTGATATCAAGGAATGGCTGAAAGCACTGGAAACTGCAAAGGCTCAGGGCCCTGACAATATTCCAGCAACAGTACTGAAGACTTGTGCTCCAGAACTTGCCGTGCCCCTAGCCAAGCTGTTCCAGTACAGCTACAACACTGGCATCTACCTGGCTACGTGGAAAATTGCCCAGGTGTGTCCTGTACACAAGAAGCAGGACAAATGCAACCTGGCCCATTACCGCCCCATTAATCTACTCTTGATGATCAATAAATTGATGGAAGAGGTCATCAACTACGCTATCAATCAGCACTTACTTAACAATATCCTGGCTCACTGACGCTCAGTTTGGTTCCACCAGGGCCACTCAGCTCCTGACCTCATTACAGCCTTGCATGTCTGCCAGATGGTTCTCTACCACGGTCTACCACAAGCCTACCTTCACTTGTCAATATACGCATTGGAATTCTTACAGTTCCCACACACTAAAAGATTGGCCTTATCGGAAACCTCGTAAATAAGGCCCGAGCCATGCAAGCTTGATGCTGAAATAGGGCACGTCAAAGACATCCGGTGGGATAATGGCTACCCTGATCAGATCATTTCAAACTGTATAAAGCGCTAAACTCATGAACAGGCCTAAGGCTGTCACTTTCAACCCTGAAAAGTGCCCAGTCTACCTCAGATTATGCTGGAAGGGTAAGGTGTCTCAAAAATTTGAGCAACAGGTGAAGCTAGCTGTTTCACACTGCTCCTATGCAGTAGCAACACGAGTGGTGTTCACCTCTAACAGGATGCTGCCGTCAAGCCAAAAAGGCGTTCTGCCTATCACACAAATGAATAATGTGGTAGATGAATTTCAGTGCCAGTGTGATGCTAGGTATGTAGGCCGTATATTCCAAAGACTGGCAGATCGTATCAAACAGCATGTCTCTTCCGCTGTTTGCAACAGGCAAGGTACAGGCTGTACCCAACCAGCCCATGCTTGTAAAACTCGAAACACAGTGTCAAACATCAGACGTGATTCCGCGATTGGACAACATTTGCGAAATAATCCTCAGTGTGCTAAGAATTAACACTGATAACCAATTTAAGGTTGTCAGTCAGGCTCGAATGTGTGGCACATTTGCGTGTACTGGAAGCTACATATATTAATACACAGGGCCCTGTTCTTTGCAGACAGAAAGAACATGTTACACACATTGCGCCTGTTTCAGCTAAACAAAATAAGTAACAGCCATTCACTGATTCATCTCCCAGGGCAATGTCTGGACCAATCAGCCTGGTTTAAATTTTAAACAATATTTGGCAGCTAACTGTCAGTCACCATCAACTGGTGTATTCTCCATGGCAACACTTCTACCAATCAGAGTCCACTTGCCAACCAATCAGCACCCTCTCCTCATACGGTATAAAGTTGTGGCTTCCCTGACGTTGGTATTTTCTTGCAAATTGTCCTGATGAGTGCAAGACAAAAAGCTTCGACAAAAAAAATCTCTTTTCCAGCAATACTCAAGTTCTCTGTACCACCAAACAACTGTCTTTATTTATTGCTTCTATGACTCCTCTTCTGCCATCTAGCATGATATAAGAACCACATTGTACAGTTCACCAAAAGGCTGCTGTTTTACTCAATATTTCTTGTTCTGTTCATTACTAGAAAGTTATTTGTTCCCTCTGGTATATTTGTAGAAGCTTTAAATTAGTGACACTAATACAATATGGGGGTGAAGTTAAATACTCAGTAAATTTGCATGTTTTATATTAATTGATGCCGAACAAGCAGTTAAGAAGCAAAAAAAAACAGCGTCTGTATGTTGGAAATTTTCCAAAAGCAAATTTAGGAGCATGTGCAACACTTACAGTCTACTCAATTAATGCCAAATCACACAAATTACTGCCCCTTAAGTACACAATTAACACGTGCATTAGCTCCAATGCACGGAGCAAATTAAACCCCTAGAGTTCACAGCGCAGCCACTATAAACTAATCCCGTTCAAGCTATGGGAGCTACAGCACTGGATTGTAATAAACAACCAGAATTAATGTAAGATATGTGCAATATTGCAATAAAATACAATATAACATTACTCTGACAGCAAGTATGTAACTTAGAGATATAAATGCAAGGTTTGTAGTGCTGCACAAATACCAATTTATAAGGGTAAATAACTTTTTAGCTTGCCTTTTAAAAGGAGATGCACATGTTAATTCTTTAATCCAATCAATAGCACATATAGCAGGCACAGTTAGTTCAGTTGGCTAGATGGCTGGTGTACAGTTCAGCATAGTGGTAACAGCGTGATCTGATTCCCCGTCCAGCTGAGGTAGATTCAGGGCACACACCTCCTCACCCTACCTTCAGACAGAGAGCTGAAGAAAAAGAATAGCAAGCAGAATAAAATTTATAGTCCTCACCTGCAAAAGTAAATGACTGAATATTCCACTCTAATCTCTGTCCAATGTTATTTTTGGCGTAACACAATAATTAAGCCTTGGGGATTGCATTTTCTTTTGTGGGAAAATAACTATTTGAGATGACTGACTCCTCCTTTGTACACAAGGTGAGTTATGCCCCTGATAATTGGAATTTTACAACTGCAGAATTCCATCTTCCTTGCAGAATGCATTAGTGCAAACTTTAGTCATTGAAGCACACCCAGAACAAAGTGCTCTGCTGTGTCTTAAGAGCTTTAAAGCACAACACAAAATAAGTAGCTGCATGCGTATCTCACCTTGAGATGCCGTCTTTCAGATGTGCTGTTAAACCGAGGCCTCATCTGCCTGCTCGAGTGGATATAAGAGATCCCACTCCCGGGGCACTATTTTGACGTACAGCAGGCAAGTAATCCCTGGTGCCCTGGCAAATATCTACCCATCTACCCACTTATCCATCTATCCGTCTACCCATCTATCCATCTACCCATCTCTCCTTCTTTCCTTCCTTTTCTTTTCTCTTGTATTTTTTTTAGACCTCCTGATCGTTACATCACTCATCATTTCAGCAACAAAACTATAACTTCCTTTCCGGCGTCCAAATATAGATATTACCAGAGGTTTTACTTAAAAGACAGCGATTGACAATATGTCATTTCTGTTCATTTTTTTTAAAAGCTTAAAATCCTTTGGTTCATAATAAGATTTGATCTTAATGTTCAATGTGTTCAACTCCAATAAGTGTTTGATGCTTATCCCCGGTGACACTTGGCTGGTCAACACAGCGGGCTGAGTATTGTCAGCAGACCTGAGAGCGTTCCAATTAGTGGTTAGGTCTTAAAACCGCCATTGTGCAGAAAATCATGAGATCAAAGAAGTATTTGATCAAATCAGGAAGACTTTATTAATGCTTTTGTTTAGAACTCCTATTGACAATTGAGATAATAATGTGCATTCATATTGGGAGCAAAAAGCGCTTTTTAAAAATGTCAACATTTTGCAGGTTTGAAATCACTTTCCACCTTAACCTGGCAAGAAATATTCATTGGTGAGAGAGACAAAGAGGATGGGTTTGCTGCATGGTAACACGAGGGCTCATTCAACAAAATCGCCTCTATCTTATTCTCAGGGAGATTCAAAAAGTGGGACAATGTTAAGGAGACTTCTGATTGATTATTATACTATTCTAGAATTATTGATTATTACGCTATTTGTTTTAGTTGTTGCTTTGCAACCTGCAGATGTAAATAAGTATATTGGTTAAGTTTGTCGAGGCTTTAATCTGCCTTTTGTATTTGGCCGAACTGAATTAATTGAAAACATAATTTGAGACTAGGCAAAGTACAGTATAAAGATTACTGCAAATGGGATAATTGTTATTGCACTTTATATAAAAGTACAACTTCTGGTTTGTAGAACACTAAGTATACTCCAAGACGAGCAGTTGAAAGAGATTTCACTTTTAAAATGAGAATTTCCACAATAAATAATCCACAGTCATACAAAGAACTAGGCAGTCATTGAGTGTGAATGTATTGGGAATCACTGAAATCTTTATCCTCCTCAATGTGGTTAAAAAAGCTGACCAGAAGAATATCCTTGATGCGGGCATTAGTTTTGAGAAGCTGCAGATTGTTTTGAGAGATTCTTCCTGATGGGTTTCACACTGCTCAGTGGAACTGGTGATACTGGGGTAGTGAACAGGTGAGTTTGCTTTGTCCTAGGGTGACCTCACACCTGTCCAACCCAGTCTGCCCTTTCAAACGATTGAAAAAAAACTTGCATTTATATAGCGCCTTTCATGACCAGAGGATGTCCCAACACGTTACAGAGCAAACCTGCAGAATCTTGACAACCTGCACATAGCATTGGTTTTTGAACCAGTATTAATAAATGTAATTATTTCAATTATAATTTCAAAAGCCCAGGGAGATACACTTGAAGGAACAATGACATAATTCTTTCTCTTTGTCTATAAGCAATTTCATCAATCAACTAAATAAGAATGCATAAAGATGCAAAATTGAAAATGCTGGAAATCAGCAATAAAAACATTTGAATGATTCAGCAAATCCACATTGATTGAATGAGCTGATAATTTGTTTCAAAGGCCTGTGTGTGTCTTTGTGTAAAGAAATACTTCCTGAACCCTAACAGCTCCTTGTTTGTATGACTTATATTCATGTCTCCTGGCTCTCCCTAATCTATTTAACTCAACCCAAATGAATAGAATTCATTAACTTAAATCAATAAAAGCTTTTTTAAGAGCAAACGATGATACCTGTATCCCATAAAACAGATTTTACACCTTGTAGCAGCATGCAACTTCTCAAACCCCCTCACCAGAGGCAAACTCTCCATTTGAGGCACATCTGATACTCGCAGCTCATGCAAATTATTAAAAAGGAGGCCTCATAAATTATAGCAGGTTAAAACCTCATCGCATGGAGCATAAAACTCCACTCCGCTTTCAGCCAGGCTCTTGCCAGATTGGAAAATCTGGACTTGAAGAAGATTAGGTTGAGAGTTGGCTGCGAGGCATCTCCATGGTTACGGGAATGTTTTAGATTCACAAATAAATAAGATCCTCTTACAGATAAAAAAGGCAGCAGGAGGTTGCTAAGGACACCTGTGGAACCATACCTCAGGTGAGTCACTGCCTTCCAAACAGATAGGGAGAGAGGAGAGGGGGAAAAAACTCTCTCAAGCCCATGAAATTTTCACATTCCACAAATGAGGAAGAGCCAACCAGTGTGTCAGCTGTGGCTCAGTGATTAGAATTCTCACCTCTGGCTCAGGAGTTGACTCGCACTCCAAAGACCCAGGGTAGAATCGTCCCATAATTGTACTAAGTGCGGTAGCAGGGGTGAAAAGAAACGATGTTTTACCCGCTGGCCGCAATGGCGGGTTTTTGCGCTGTGTCATCTGCTTCTCGCCCCACTAATTATGCAGCCAGAGGAAACACGCCACCTCACTGGCGGTCGGCATCGGGATCACCCCCCACACCGTCACCTCACCGCTCCCTCACTCTGGGTGCCATATCTAAACTGCAGCCGCCCACACTCTACTCAATGCTTGCAGCCCAGGACTGCTCCAGTGAGGACACGGCCCTTGCGATAACTGCATGTAACGTCCCTCATTCCTGTCAATCACGGGTCATGTGATGTACTGCAGGGGCTTCGACCAGTGAGCTCTTAGTGTGGGCAATCCAGGGGCCGAGATTTTTGCTGAGAGATCGGGTCTGGCGTGTAAGCACTTCTAAATGTCTCCATAATAACGTTTTACTGTTTCTTTACAAAACCTGTCTGCTCCATCGAGTCATCACGTTTGGCGATGACGGTAAAATCGACTTCGACCCTGCACCTCGCCCTGTTACTGTGAGTAACTCGAATTTTAAAAACTACTCATCAGTCATGCTGCTGTTTGGAAGATTCGATCTGTATGATGCTAATATTGAAGATTGGAGCCAGTATGTTGAGTGCCTCGGATTTTACTTTGTAGAAAATGAAATAATCACCAAAGAAAAGCTGAAAGTGATCCTCTTAAGCATATGTGACAGTAAAACATCCAAACTGATTCACAACCTAACAGCCCTGAGCACACCCAATTCCAATTCGTAAAGTGAACTAGTGGACCTAGTGAAAGCACACTTCCCAGCCAGAGCCGTCTGTGATAATGCAGCGCTTTAAATTTAATTCAAGAGTCTGTGCCCCAGGAGAGCCCATCGCAACCAATGTGGCGAACCTCAGGTAGATAATGGAATACTGCGACTTTGGGGATGCATTAAACAATATACTGTGGGACCAACTGGTATGCAGAGTCCATACATCCATACAACGACGCTTGCTTGCTGAAATCGATATGGATTTTAAGCGGGGCCCTAGAAATCTCCCTCCCCATAGAAAGCGCTACGAGAAACTCGCAGGCTTTGCAACACATGGATAATGGCGCCATACTTCACATTGGGCAGGAACCTGCTACCCAGCGTGGCGCAAAAACCAGACTTACAGAATTAAAGTGCAATTCAATGGCCACTGTGAGAAACATTAAGAAGCCTAACAGAAACTCTTCATCATCGACTTCAAGACAAAATTGATGTAGATGTGGAGGTGACCACGGAGCAGATACTTGTAAATTCAGAGAGGCAGAATGCCATTCCTGTCATAAGAAGAGTCACGTGGTTAGGCAATGCCTAACAAAGATGAAGCAGTCTGCAAAACAGCAACCATACATGATCGAGTTAACGGCTACAGCAAAGGCTGAAGCTGCTGATGTGTACTCCCTGTATAATGTAACTGCTGTGAAAACTGAGCCTATTAGGGTGACAACACAAGTAAATGAGAAGCTACTGCGGATGGAAGTGGATACTGGTGCCTCAATTACAGTGGTTGGAGAGCACACTTTCACATACCTTAATGAAGGAAGACAGCCAATAAACTTGGATCGGACAACTGCCAAGTTAAGAACTTACACAACAGAACCTATTCAAGTCGAGGGCACTGCCACTGTCCCAGTCTGTTACAAGCGACAGACAGCCCAACTGCCTGTGATAATCGTGAAAGGAGAGGGACCCAGTCTTTTAGGTCGAGATTGGCTACAGAAGATAAAACTCAACTGGTCCAAGTTATTCCACCTAAAATCAGATGGAATTCCAGAACTTCTGAAGAAATACAACATGGTTTTTCAGGATGACTTAGGGAAGCTGAAAGGCATACATGCCAAGATACACGGCGATCCCCAGGCAACACCACGTTTCTTCAAGGCCAGACCCGTGCTTATATACTGAAAGAAAAGGTGGGTGCAGAGCTGTGCAGGTTAGAAAGCCTGGGAGTATTTCAGCCTGTGCAATTTTCTGAGTGGGCCACACCCTTGGTTCCAGTTGTCAAGCCCAACCAGACCATATGTATATGTGGAGATTACAAATTGACAATAAATAAAGCAGCAAAATTAGACAAGTACCCCATTCCCAGGATAGATGATTTATACACCAAGCTGGCAGGAGGCAAGACATCTATGAAATTAGATATGAGCCACGCCTATCAACAATTAGAATTGTTGGATGGCATGTTGCGAGAGTACGTGACTACTAACACACACAAGGGTCTCTATCAGTACACTCGTCCACCCTTTGGAGTCTCGGCAGCATGTGCTATTTTTCAGAGAATGAATGGAGAGTCTTCTGCAAGGAATCCCACGAGTGGCAGTATATTTGGCTGATGTTCTCATCACTGGGTCAACCAAGACTGAACACTTGGCCAACTTGACGGAGGTATTGAGAAGATTCATGGAAGCCAGCGTATAGTTAAAGAGGAAAAAATGCATATTTCAAGTATCAGAAGTAGCTTATCCAGGTCACAGGGTTTGCATCCTGTGAGAGATAAAGTTCAGGCAATAAAAGATGCACCATCACTGTCCAATGTAACAGAACTCAAGTCCTTCCTGGGTATGCTCAAACACTATAGCCGCTTCCAACCTAACCTATCAACTGTGTTGGCACCAATATACTCACTGCTGAGAAAAAACCACCATTGGCCATGGGGGTCACAACAGGAAGAAGATTTTGTGACAGCAAAGAAGTTGTTGCATTCATTGTACTTATTAGTACACTATGACCCATCGAAAGAGTTGGTATTGACATGTGATGCCTCTCCTTATGGTGTAGGAGCCATATTATCACATAGAATGGAAAATAGCTCAGATAGGCCCACTGGCTATGTCTTGAGAACTCTTTCCCAAGCCAAAAAGGGCTATTCTCAGCTAGAAAAAGAAGGATTTTCAGTAGTATTCACTATAAAAGAGTTTTACCAATGCCTACATGGGGGACAATTTACCATTGTGTTGGACCATAAACATTTACGGGATTATTCAGTGAGGACAAGGACATTCTGCCAACAGCATCAGCAAGAATACAACACTGGGCTCTGACATCATCTGCATGTGAGTATATGTTGATGTACTGTCCTGGCTTACATATTGCAAATGCAGAAGCACTCAGCCGTCCCCCACTATCAGATAGTATTGTAAATACTCCTGTTCCACAAGAATTAGTGCTATTTTGAATTTCTTAGATTCTATCCCTGTGTGCGCAAAACAAATTAGAAATTGGACGAACAGAGATCCAATTTAGTTGAAAGTCAGAGACTTTGTTTTGCAATGATGGCCAATCCAGGCATATCAAAGATGAAAGTGCTCATGCGAAGCTATGTCTGGTGACCAGGCATTGACAATGACATTGAAAGCATGGTCAAGCACTGTCTCCATCGTCAGCAACAACAGAAGTTGCCTGTTTTGGCTCCCCTGCATCAGTGGGAGTGGCCTGGTCAACCCTGGGTTCGGCTACATATCAATATGTAGGACCATTCTTAGGTACCATGGTCTTATTAATTGTAAATGCCCGTTCAAAATGAATAGATGTATATGAAGTCAAATCGCCTACATTGAATGCAACTACTGAGAAGCTGCATTACTGTTTTAGCATACCTGGACTTCCTGAAATTGTCGTTTCTGATAATGGTACAGCCTTTACTAGCACCGAGTTTCAGAAATTTATGGATGTGAATGGAATCCGCCATATAAAGACAGCTCTTTGGCATTCCTCATCGAATGGTCTAGCCAAGAGAGCTGTACAAACTTTCAAGTCTGGTATGAAAAACTTATCAGAAGGCACTCTGGAACCTTGACTTTTCCGGTTTCTCTTGTTATCATACAACACCACATTCGACTACAGGTTCAACACCATCTGAGTTATTAATGAAACGCCATCTGTGTACACGTTTACACTTGGTGTTTCCGAATTTAGAGAAGGTGGTGCTGAATCAGAGTAATCAGAAATTTAATCATGACATAGACAGTAAGACTCGCGCAGTGTAGGTGACATTGTATACGTGTGAAATCTCGGAAGTGGACCCTGCTGGGCTCCGGGAGCCATTGTTTCAGACATTGGTCCATTGTCTTTCCAAGTACAAGTGGGAGATAGAATCATCTGTAAGCATGTAGATCACATCCATGCCAGAGAGACATTCCAGCAATTGACGGACCAACCTGTGATTAACGTTGACTTCTGAGGTGTGAGATCGACCTACAACAGATGTTCCAGATGTTTCAGAAGAGTTGCTAAATCCTGAACTGCCAAGTTCCAATGATGTGTCTCATAGTGCAGATCCAGATCCTGTCGATCCTGTGCAGGAACCTCCAGTGGTAGAGCTACGCCACTCTAGCTGCATAAGAAGAGCACCTCAGAGACTGGATTTATAATCACCTGAAATTGTATGTATCTATGTCTGTTGGATGTTCAAATGTGCTTTGTAAAGAGTAATTGTAAAAAACTAAAGGGGGAGGAAATGTAACTGCATGTATTGTCCCCCTTTCCTGTCAATCATCGGTCACTGGTGTACTGTTGGGGCTTTGACCAGTGAGCTCTTAGCGCAGGCAATCCGCAGGGTGAGAGATTGGGTCTGGTATGCAAGCACTCCTAGATGTCTCTGCAATAAAGTTTTACTGTTTCTTTACGAAGCCCATCTGCTCAGTCGAGTCATCACAGCCCTGAAAGCCAAGAAGAGTTCAGTGACCTGTCACTGGACTGCCTTTTGGAAGTCTTCTGTGATGTCCTCCAGCCGCAGGAGGCCCAGCAATCTCACCAGTCCGGCTTGGGAGGCGGTGGTCAGTGCGAATGCTGCACCGAAGAAGGTGGCCATCCAGTCCAGGGAAAGGCAACCATCTCATCACTCTAAACTCACACTCACAAGCCCACCACACATTCACTGGCATCTCAATCACTGCCAGCTCAAGGGACATCACCACTCACTCTCTCACACACACCCTCACATCTCCATCTGGCCTCATCTCCTCTGGAGACTGCCTCCTCAGCCCTCACCATCTTGAGGCCACTTGCACAGCCCAATATGTGCCCCCCACACACACCCTGGAATACCCCCCTTCCCCAGTAACACACCCTGTGATACCCCCCTTCCCCAGTAACACACCCTGGGATACCCCCCTTCCCCAGTACAGCCCTCGCCCTGCAGCCTCATCCCTGGCCTTCTCCCCACTGTCCCCCGTCCCCAAGCAAGCCCTACCCCTGTAGCCATTGAAAAGTCACTCCCGCTTATGGCTGGTCTGGTAGGTGGAGACTTGCCGGTGAGCCCCCCTAAAAGTGACGTGGTGCTGCCTCGTCGACGGGTGGAGCTGGACGATCGCAAACCAGTTTCGCGACAGCGTAAAACCAATTTTTGGCCTTCCCGCCCACATTGTCCGCTCAGCTCGCCAAACATGCCCGGCGCCAATGGGAGCGGAAAATTCCGCCCCTATGCATGAAAATCGACACTGACCTTCCAGTACAGTATTCGGGGAGACACTGACCTTCCAGTACAGTATTCGGGGAGACACTGACCTTCCAGTACAGTATTCGGGGAGACACTGACCTCCCAGTACAGTATTCGGGGAGACACTGACCTTCCAGTACAGTATTCGGGGAGACACTGACCTCCCAGTACAGTATTCGGGGAGACACTGACCTCCCAGTACAGTATTCGGGGAGACACTGACCTTCCAGTACAGTATTCGGGGAGACACTGACCTCCCAGTACAGTATTCGGGGAGACACTGACCTCCCAGTACAGTATTCAGGGAGACACTGACCTCCCAGTACAGTATTCGGGGAGACACTGACCTTCCAGTACAGTATTCGGGGAGACACTGACCTCCCAGTACAGTATTCGGGGAGACACTGACCTTCCAGTACAGTATTCAGGGAGACACTGACCTCCCAGTACAGTATTCGGGGAGACACTGACCTCCCAGTACAGTATTCGGGGAGACACTGACCTTCCAGTACAGTATTCGGGGAGACACTGACCTCCCAGTACAGTATTCGGGGAGACACTGACCTTCCAGTACAGTATTCGGGGAGACACTGACCTCCCAGTACAGTATTCGGGGAGACACTGACCTTCCAGTACAGTATTCGGGGAGCGTTGCACTGGCCAGGATTTCCCTGCTCGCCGACGCAGAAACTGACGAGGGTTGATGTCAGGCGGAACTCCCGATGTCACCCCATGTCGACTCAATTTTCAGGTTGGCGGGGGCGCAGCCAAATCAGCTGTGCACCCGCCGACCTGTCACCGGCCAGTTGAGGCCATTTAAAAAGTAATCGCAGGAGTTAAAGGACCTGCCCGTCCAACCTTAGGGTTAGCGGGGAGGCTGGGAGCCCTGGCGGGCTTCAGAGAAAGCACCAAACCTCATCCACGGGCAGGGTGAGGCTTCATGGTAGGTTTTTAAAATTTTAATAGATGTTTAACTAAAAGTGTTGGACATGTCCCAACTCACGTGACAGTGTCACATGAGGGCACTTGTCAGGGAAATTTTATTTTTCTAGTTTTAACATGTTTGAATTTGCAGCTGGTCTCTCTGAGGCAGCACTTAGCCGCAGGGGTTTGAGTGCGCTCTCTCGTGTGCGTGCCTGATAAAGCGGACTCTCGGCTTAGGGAATCCCCTCCCACCCGCGCAGGGAGCGCTCAGCACTTCCTGGCGGATGTCACACTGGGCGGGCCCTAATTGGCCCGCCCACGTAAAATGGCAGCGCACCCCCAGTCGGGGGGCACCGATCGGAGGCGTGCCTGCTCGTGCCCGCTCCTGAACTCCCCCCCCCCCCCCCCCCCCCCCCCCCCCCACCTCCCACAACGGGGGAAGAATTCTGCCCACTGCCAGAGGTGTTGTCTTTCAGATGAGATGTTAAACCGAGGCCTTGCTTGATCTTTCAGATGGATGTACAAGATCCCATGGCACTATTTTGAAGGAGACCGGAGGAGTTTGCTCTGGTATTCTGCCTGATGTTTATCCATCAAAATCACTAGAAAAGAATCTGGCCATTATAACCTTGCTGTTTGTAGGAGTTTGCTGTGCACAAATTTGCTGTTGTTTGCTCCATTACAGCAGATTACACTTCAAAAAGCACTTCATTGGTTGTAAAGCCCTTTGGCGTGCCATGATGTTTGTGAAAGGCGCTATATAAACGCAAGTTCTTTTCTTACTGGCAAACCTTCGCCATTTCAAAATTGCAACCAAACCAGGAGCCTTCTGAAGTCCTTCTGAACATGCTGCTTGAAGCTGCTGTTACATTGCGGTAACACCATACCAGTGCCAACTGGTACTGGCACCCGTGCGTGCGGGTCTCGCACCGCTAGCTGCGAGCTGAAGGTAAACTGGCTGAGATTGGCTGAGGTCAGGAGACTCACTGACAGGCTGCAGCCCCCTGCGTAAGACCTATAATCAGGAGCTCGTGTCACGAGCAGGGATTTTGCACATTATGAATATGGAATATAAAACAGTGCTCTGAATCAGCAAACGGGTTAATAGCACTCCGCCGTGTGATTAATCTATCAGTTGTCAAATGTGTTCATGGAAAGTGAAAGCAGGTAAATGCTGTCAAATTGACATTCTGACCCAACAATAGAGAATATATTTAAATGACATTGTGAAATGTGAAAATATGATGTGCTAATAATTGTTTTTTTTTTCCCTCGTTATCCTCTGAAGATTAGGAAGCAATGTTAGTGGAACAGACCAAGGTGACAGTTTGAAACTAATGTGATAAGGTTTTCTTTACAGTTTTGCATCTTTAAATACACAATATTGAATTAGCTGTGTGACAAATTAAAGGCAGCACTTTAGGCGTGGCTGAGCAGAGAAAACGCTGTCAATAATTACATCCTTTCTATCTTACCCTTAGAATCCTGCAATTCTTCGTGGCATTTCATAAACCAATGCGATAAAGAGAATTAATCACCATCCATTACTTTAGGCCCAGCTATATTCTATCATTCACAGAGGCTGACTCTCCTGCACAGCACGGAGGGAGTGCTGCACGCTTGGAGGCGCTGTCTTTTGGGTGAGACGTAAAGCTGAGGCTCTGCCTGTCCTTCTCAGATAGATGTATTCATTCCATGGCACTAGTTTGAAGAGGGCTGGGGCTTTACCACCAATGTTGCAGCCAATTTTTGTCCCTCAGCCAGCACCACTGTGATAGATTATCTGGTCATTATCGCATTGCTGCTTGTGGGAGCTTGCTGTGCGCATGATGGTTGCTGCCATATCCTACATTACATAAGAACATAGGGAATTGGAGCAGGAGGAGGCCATTCAGCCCTTTGAACCCACTCCACCATTCAATGAACTCATGGCTGATCTTCAACACCATTTTCCTGCACTGGCCCATTATCACTTGAGGTTTTTAATACGTAGAAATCTATCGATCTCAGTCTTGAACATACCCAATGACTGAGCCTCCACAGCCCTTTGGGGTGGAGAATCCCAAAGATTCCCCCACCCTCTGAGCCACGACAGTGGCTACACATCAAAGAGTACTTCATTGGCTGTAAAGCGCCCAGGGATGTCCTGAGCTTGTGAAAGGCGCTATATTTATTTCTCTATCCTTAAGCCACAAAAGAAGAAATCAAGTTTAATGTATAGCTTGGGACAGATTCACGTGGACCTCTGCCACTGGGCTCGAGTTCCCGTGGCTGGATCTGCAATTTAGTTTGCTTCAACGCAGCTATTCCAGATAACAGTGTACTTTGCTGAGTCTCACGGTTTCTGGGTCTACGCTCAACAACTTAATTCAAAGTACCCCCGTTTCCATCAACATTTTAAATTATTTTGGATGACGTTTTCAGTTATGTGTGCTGTAATCTTTTAAATGTCTCTGCAGCTACGGAAAAGGTAAGAGATACAGCCCTGTCGGGTGCATCTGTTTGTGCACACAATGTCAGGTAGACAGAAATCAAGCTGTTCCGAGCAATCTGGTCTCAGGGAGCAGAGGGAGAGGCCATTCAGCCCCACAAGACTGTTCCCTCATTCAATTAGACCATAGCTAATTTGTACCTTACTTCCATCCACCTGCATTAGGGGTTCAGCAACCCCTAATAACCTTATCTGTCAAAAATTTATCCATCTTGGTTTTGAGATTTTTCAACAGACCTGGTCAATGAGAGTTCACGCGACCCTTTGTGTGAATAAGTGCTTCCTGACCTCACCCCTGAATAACCCAGCTCTGATTTGAAGGTTCTGCCGCCATTCTTCTGGACTCTCCCAGTTGGGAAGGTGGGTGTTGGGATGTCACAGTGGCTCTCAGAACTCTTTGGCTGGAGAGGTAAAAAAAATCAGCCTGGCCTCCCATTAATGTTCCCTCCAATTTCCCTTCAGTCCATTTTTTGAACTGCGTGGTCCCTTTAAGATTGCTAGGTGGCCAGGTATGCACTTGCACCTTAAAGGGACCGTTGCCTGTGAATGATCTGTTTTGCCCCTGCACCAACGTGTCCCAGTTACTACGCAGCCCCCACACTCGTGCAACTTAGAGGGAATGTCGGTTACGCAGGATTACATAGGATATATGGCACAGAAACAGGCCATTCAGCCCGACCAGTCCATGTTGGTGTTTATGCTCCACTCGAGCCTCCTCCCACCTTTTCTCATCTAATTTACCATCGTAACCATCTATTCCCTTCTCCATCATCTAATTTCCCCTTCAATGCATTTATACTATTTGCTTCAACACTGTGGTAGCAAGTTCCACATTCTCACTGTTATTTGGATGAAGTTGTTTCTTCTGAATTCCTGATTGAATTTCTTGGTGACTATCTTACATTGTGGTGCAGTGGGGAGCATCTCTACCTCTGGGTCAGAAGCCCTGGGTTCAAATCCCACCTCAGGACTTGATGGCGTGTTCATAATGTGACCAAACAGATTGAGTGTCAACCTGTAAATCCCTCCAACACATGCCAATGACAGGTGGTAAAAGCAGGAGAGATTCCTGGTAAACTATGTGATGGAAAGAAAGTTGGAGCCTCTACCTTCAATATCCATAGCTCCAGACTACAACAGGCTTGTAAAAGTTCTTGTTGTCACAGCAATTTGGATTCCCTGATTGATTTGCAATATATTACCACCTTTTTAGCTATGCTGTTCCCCACCAACTTCTCTCTATACTTAATCGCTACCTTACTACTCCTTTTTTGTGTGTGTGTGTGTGTGTTCATGTGTTTGTATGTGTGTGTGCGTTTGTGTGTGTGTGCATGTCTGTGTGTGTTCATGTGTTTGTATGTGTGTGTGCGTATGTGTTTGCGTGCATGTCTGTGTGTGTGTTCGTGTGTGTGTGTGTTTATGTGTGTATGCATGTGTGTGTGTGTTTATGTGTGTATGCTTGCGTGTTTATGTGCGTATGCATGTGTGTGTGTGTTTATGTGTGTATGCTTGTGTGTTTATGTGCGTATGCATGTGTGTGTGTGTTTATGTGTGTGTGTGTTTGTGTGTGTGTGTTTTTTTTGTGTTTGTGTGTTTGTGTGTGTTTGTGTGTGTGTGTGTTTGTGTGTGTGTGTGTGTTTGTGTGTGTATGTGTGTTTGTGTGTGTATGTTTGTGTGTGTGTGTTTGTGTGTGTGTGTGTTTATGTGTGTGTATGTTTGTGTTTGTGTGTGTGTGTTTGTGTTTGTGTTTGTGTGTGTGTGTTTATGTGTGTGTGTGTTTGTGTGTGTGTGTTTGTATGTGTGTGTGTGTTTGTGTGTGTGTGTGTTTGTGTTTGTGTGTGTGTGTTTGTGTGTGTGTGTGTGTTTGTGTGTGTTTGTGTGTGTGTGTTTGTGTGTGTGTGTGTTTGTGTGTGTGTGTTTGCGTGTGTGTGTGTGTTTGTGTGTGTGTGTTTGTGTGTGTGTGTGTGTGTGTGTTTGTGTGTGTGTCTGTGTGTTTGTGTGTGTTTGTGTGTGTGTGTTTGTGTTTGTGTGTTTGTGTGTTTGTGTGTGTTTGTGTGTGTCTTTGTGTGTGTGTGTTTGTGTTTGTGTGTGGGTGTTTGTGTGTGTGTGTGTTTGTGTGTGTGTGTGTGTGTGTGATTGTGTGTGTGTGTGCGTGTGTGTGTGTGTGTTTGGATATCAGGACTAGCCTAATCCATCATGGGTGAATAGCTTTTCAATGTTCACTTTCAATGAAAAATGCCCATTTCATTTAGATATCAGCAGCTACCTGGAACCATACTCTGGCAAGTTAAGATTAACCCTATTGGGAGAAGAAGGATAACAAAATAGAAGAAATCTTTAGGCATTTGTGTCAAAGAGGGGAGAAAAGTTAGTATTGAGTGCAGCAATACAAATGCTAAAATTGTCAAAGACATGTAACCAGGAATTCAACTCCCAACATCTCAAAATAAAACTAACTGGGGCTGAGAATGAAGTCAAGGCCGGTTCACCATGCCCATTAATATCACTGCATTAATATCACTGTGTGGTTTGGCAGCAATAAATTGAAGAGATTGGCAGGGGAAACTAAGAGACAGCTGGAAAGTCAGAATGCCACAATTAGTCAATTAATCAGCTGCAAAATGACTGTATTTGGAAGGTGCAGCTTTATATCAAGGACATTGCTAAAGTCCCAAAATATACCCAGGAGCAGAGTGGTGCTATTCTGACTGGCAATGGTAATCCAGGGAAAGTCTGTTTGGTCCATTTAAAACATAGTCATACCTAGTGTTGTTTTAAACCACTGCTTTCTCTTAACTTCACAGCATATCAGCAACAATAATGTGCATTTATATAGCGCCTTTAATGCAGTAAAAGGTCCCATGGCTCACTACAGGAGTGATTATCAAATAAAATTTAACACTGAGCCACACAAAGGGACATTTAAACAGGTGATCAAAAGCTTGAACAAAGAGAGAAGTAAGGAAAGAGGGAAAGAGGGGCGGAGAGGTTTAGGGAGGAAATTCCAGAGTTTAGGGCCGAGGCAGCTGAAAGCATGGCCGCTAATGATGGGAGTGATTAAAATCAGGAAAGTGCAAGAAGCCAGAATTGGAGGAAGGTCGGGATTTTGGAGGGTTGTAGGGCTGGGGGAGGCTGCCGAGAAAGGGGGACGAGGTCCTGAGGGGATTTGAAAATAAGGATGAGAATATTATACTCGCGGTGTTGCTGGGCCGGGAACACAACATTGGTCAGCGAGCAGAAGGCTGATGGGTGAATGGGACTTGGTGGTAGTTAGGATATGGGCAGCAGAGTTTTGGACAAGCTTATAAGTTTCCAGCTCGCGGGTGCAAGATGGGAAGCGGACCAGGAGAGCCTTGGGATGATCGAGTCTAAAGGTAGCAAAGGCACAAATGACGGTTTCAACAGCAGCTGAGTTGAGAAGGGGACCAAGCAGGTCATATTACAATGAAGGAAGCAGGTGATCTCGGTGATAGAAAGGATTTGGGGTCGGAAGTTCAACTCTGGGTCAAATAGGCCACAAAGAGTTTGGTCAGTGTCAGGCTGCGAGAGGGATGGAGTCAGTGAGGGACCAGAATTCGTGGTAGAGACAGAAAACAATGGCTTCGGTCTTCCAAATATCTAAACATTAAATAAATTTAATTGAAGAACATGTCTGCTCATCCATTACTAGATATTGGGTAAGCAGTGTGACATTTCTCCCTGTTCATATTACCCTATAGGATATTAAGCTATTTTTTTAAAGCCTTGAGAACTGACAGTTTTAATGGGCAGGATTTTACAGCAGTGGGATTTAATGCTCCTTCAGAAGTCAATGGAGTTTAGAATTTTCATTTCAAACAGGGAGCGGGGTCAGCAGTTCAGAAGAAAATAAATAAGTTGATTGGAGAGTTGGATTGGTGCATATTTCTAGTCTTTAAAGTAGAACCATATAAGGTCTATAGTTTGTGTTTAGGCCTTAAGTCTTTATTTTCTCTTTCTTAAAAATAGCTTGTTAAGTATAAGATGTAAAAAATTAATTACAATAAAATGTAAAGAGCAGGGATACTAGAGTAATCAATTAATAAATTAAATACAATACAATATTGATGGCAGGATGGGTGATGTGTTGCTGCTGCGGCATGTGGGAGCTGCTGGACACCAAGGCAATCCAGATCAAGCACACCTATAGTAAGTGTTTGCAGCTCGAGGAACTTCGGATCTGAGTTGAGGAGCTGGTGTCTGAGCTGCAGACATTGCGCCACATCAGGGAGGGGGAAAGCTACCTGGACACTTTGCTCCAGGAGGGGGTCACACCCCTCAGATTAGGTAATTCAAATTTGGTCTGTGATCTGGGACAGGAGGGTGGGACTGTAGGTGAGACAGGTATGGGGACTCAGGGGGTAGTGTTCGAGAAGCCCCGGTTCCTGTAATTGCCCAATAGTTACGAGGTTTTTGCAAGTTTGTGGACAAGAGCAGGGACTGCAGGGAGGATGAATGAACTGACCACTGCACCATGGTACAGGAACCCATTCAAGTGGGGGAGGAAATAGGAACATAGTGGTGGTAGGGGATAGTATAATTAGGGGGATAGGTACTGTTCTCTGCAGCTATGAGCATGAGTCCTGAAGGCTGTGTTGCCTGCCTGGTGACAGAGTTAAGGACATCTCCTCAGGGCTGGAGAGGAATTTGGGGTGGGAGGGGAAGGATCCAGTTGTCATCGTCCATGTTGGTACGAACAATATTGATAGGACTAGAAAAGAGGTTCTGCTGAAAGAATTTGAACAGTTAGGAGCTAAGTTAAAAAGCAAAACCTCTAAGGTAATAATCTTGGGATTACTACCTGAGCCATGGGCAAACTGGCATAAAGTAAATAAAGTCAAGGAGTTAAATGCGTGAGTTAAAAGATTGGTGTGGGAGGAATGGGTTTCAGTTCATGGAGCACTGGCACCAGTACTGGGGTAGAAGGAAGCTGTTCCGGTGGGATGGACTTCACTTGAACCATTCTTGGACCAGTGTCCTAGCGAACTGATTAACTAGGGTTGTAGAGAGGGCTTTAAACTAAATAGAGGGGTGGAGGGGTCTGAAAAGGGGATACGTAGGCTTACAGAGCAAAAGGATATGGCAACATTGCAGGTCAGCTATTCAGATGATAGCTAGAGTGTGACAGGAAGGGACAGAGTGTAGAAACATTAAAAAAAGCAGCGAACAAGGTCAAAGGGGGGAAAAATGGTAAAAAGACAAAATTAATGGCTTTTTACTTAAATGCATGTAGTATTTGGAAGAAAATAAATGAATTAACTGCACAAATGAGGTTAATGGGTATGATCTTATAGCCATTATGAAGAGATGGTTACAAGGAGATCAAAGCTGGGTATGTGAAAGGACAGGTAGGAAGGAAAGGGTGGTGGGGTAGCTTTGTTAGTACGAGATGGAATAAGTACAATAGCAAGAAATGATCATGGATTGGAAGATCTAGAATCCATATGGGTGGAGCTAAGAAATAACTAGGAAAAGAAGACACTGGTGGAAATAGTCTATAGGTCCCCTAACAGTAGCCATGCTGTAGGGCAGAGAATAAATCAGGACATGTAAAAAAGGCAGTACATTAATCATGGGTGACTTTAATCTTCATGTAGATTTGGAAAATCAAATTGGCAGAGGTGGCCATGAGCAAAAGTTCATAGAGTGTAATTGGGATAGTTTCCTAGAACAATATGTTGTGGATCTAGCCAGGGACAGGCTATTTTTGGATCTGGTAATGTATAATGAGGCAAGTTTAATAAATGATCTCAGAGTAAAAGATCCCACAGGAAACAGTGACCATAACATGCTAGAATTTAGCATTCAGTTTGAGAGTGAGAAACGTGGTTCAGAAACAACTGTGCTAAACTTAAATAAGGGTAATTACAAAGGAATGAGGACAGAGTTGGCTGGAGTGGACTGGGAAAGGAGTTTAGTAGAAAAGATGGTTGATGAACAATGGCAGACATTTAAGAAAATAGTTCACAACAAAGATATATCCCAGTGAGGATGAAGGATTGTAAGAAGGGGATAAACCAACCATGGCTAACCAAGGAAGTTAAGGATAGTATCAAAATGAAAGAAAAAACATACAATGTGGCAAAGATTAGTGGTAAGCCAGAGGGTTGGGAAAGTTTTAAAACCCAACAAAAGATGACCAAAAAAGTAATAAAGAGGGATAAAATAAACTTTGAGGGTAAACTAGCAAGTAATATAAAAATGGGCAGTGAGAGCTTCTTTAAATATGATAAAAGGAAGAGAGAGGCCAAAGTCAATATAGGCCCCTTAAAGAATGAGGCTGGGGAAATAATAATTGGGGACCAGGAAATGACAGAGAAGTTGAATAACTACTTTGCATCAGTCTTCATGGTAGAAGACACTAATAGCATTCCAAAAATACTAAATAATCAAGGGGTAAAAGTGGGGGAGGAAATAAATACAATAACTGTCACTAGGGAAAAAGTACTAGGGAAACTAATGGGGCTAAAGGCCCGTAAATCACCTGGACCTGATGGGTTGCATCCTAGGATATTAAAGGGAGTAGCTGCAGAGATAGTGGATGCACAGGTGGTAATATTTGAAGAATCCTTAGATTCTGGAGAAGTCCCAGAGGATTGCAAAAATGCCAATATAACATCCTTATTCAGAAAGGGAGGGAGAAAAAAAACAGGTAACCTTAGGCCAGTTAGCTTAACATCTGTCATTGGGAAAATGTTAGAGTCTATTATAAAGGATGTAATAGCAGAGCATTTAGAAATGCATAATATAATCAAGCAGAGTCAGCATGGATTCATGAAGGGAAATCATGCCTGACAAATTTGTTAGAATTCTTTGAGCAGGTAACAAGCAGGATAGATAAAGGGGAACCAGTAGATGTAAAATATTTGGATTTCCAAAAGGAGCTCGATAAGGTACCGCACATAAGGCTACTTAATAAGATAAGATGTTATTGGGGGTAGTATATTGGCATGGATAGAGAGTTAGCTAACTAATAGAAGACAGAAAGTTGGGATAAGGGGGGCATTTTCAGGATGGCAACCTGTAACCAATGGAGTGCCACAGGGATCAGTGCTGGGGCTACAATTATTTACAATATATATGAATGACTTGGATGATGGAAATAAATGCACTATTGCCAAGTTTGTGGATGACACAAAATAGGTGGGAAGGCAAGTGGTGAGGATGACACAAAACGTCTACAGGGGCATATAGACAGGTTAGATGAGTGGGCAAAAACTTGGCAGATAGAATATAATGTGGGAAAATATGAGGTTATGCACTTTGGCAGGAAGAATAGAGGAGCTGAATGTTACTTAAATGGAGAAAGGCTGCAGAAAGTTGCAGTACAGAGGGATTTTGGAATCCTTGTGCATGAATCCCAAAAAGCTAACATACAAGTTCAGCAGGTAATAGGGAAGGCAAATGGAATGTTGGCCTTTATTTCAAAGGGAATGGAATATAAAAATAGGGAAGTCTCGCTAAAACTATACAAGGCACTAATTAGAACACAACTAGAATACTGTGAACAGTTTTGGCCCCCTTATCTAAGGAAAGATGTACTGGCAATGGAGGCAGTCCAGAGAAGGCTCACTAGGTTGATCCTGGGTATAGAGGGGTTTTCTTATGAGGAGAGGTTGAGTAGGTTGGGCCTGTATTCACTGGAGTTTAGAACAATGAAAGGTGACCTTTTTGAAACATATAAGATTCTTGACAGGATGCTGAGAGGTTGTTCCCCCTTGTGGGAGAGTCTAGGACCAGACGGCATAATCTCAGAGTAAGGGGTCACCAATTTAAGACAGAGATGAAGAGGAATTTCTTCCCACAGAGGGTTGTTAACCTGTGAAATTCTTTAGGGCTGTAGAGGCTGGGTCATTAAGTATATTCAAGGTTGAGATAGATTTTTAATGAGTAAGGGAATTATACCCATTATGGGGAAAAGGCAGGAAAGTGGAGTTGAGGATTATCAGATCATCCATGATCTCATTGAATGGCGGAGGAGACTTAATGGGCCGAGTTGCCTATTTCTGCTCCTATGTCTTATGGTTTTATGGCTCGTTGCAGTTTGTGGCCCTGTCCCTGCTCTGACAGGGCTGTAAAATTCCAGCCAATGTGTGCATCTATGTCACAGACATGGCTCATCTCATGGATATGCATCATAGGTGTTTGAAGAAAATCTCAGGCTTCTTTAACAAGTTTCCAATTCCTGTCAAGATTTTTAAAAATTCATTCATAGGATGTTGATATCACTGGCTAGGCCAGGATTATTGCCCATCCCTAATTACCCTTAAGGAGGTGGTGGTGAGCTGCCCTCTTGAACCACTGCAGTCCATGTGGTGTAGGTACACCCACAGTGTTGTCAGGGAGGGAGTTCCAGAATTTTGACCCAGTGACAGTGAAGGAATGGCAATTTATTTCCAAGTTAGGATGACGTGTGGCTTGAAGGTGGTGGTGTTCCCATCTATCTGTTGCCCTTGTTCTTCTAGATGGTAGTGGTCATGGGTTTGGAAAGTGCTGTCTAAGGAGGCTTGGTGAGTTCCTGCAATGCACCTGACCAAGCCTCAGGATCCTATTCAAAGGGGACTGGGGAAAAAAAAGTTTCTTGCAATGAATTATCCATCGGTACATGATCCATACTGCTCAGCTTGTTAAGTGTGGGTAATTCAATCATTCACAAGCACTGTCCATAGTCACTCTTTCCATCACAGAAAAATAACATGTTGAGCAATGGGTGATATTGCAAGGTCAACGGATTGAAGAGATGACATAAGGTATATAAGATGACATAAGATATATACACAAAGCTCAATGGGTTTCCAAAAGTCATTAGATTCCCCCTATTTTCTTACTGGTTAGAAATTTGTGGCATGAGTTCCAGCAGTGATGCCAAACAGTATTCTGTCCTAGCCTTAGATATTTTTGCATATATAATTGCAGGTTCTTGCTGTTAAGATACAAAAAAAATTGATTTAAGCCACAACTTTGAACATGAGGAAGTGTTGGTGTTTCTGGATCTGCTTTGTTGCCATATGTCTGTGTCACTTATATCATCTGTAGAACAAGGCACCAAGGACAGGAGAAGTCTTAAGCAATGCTGTAAATTTGAAGGGTAATTTCTTCCCCAAAGCAATATTGAGGAAACACCCATACTGTCCTCAAACCTTAGCTGTCATCAGGTTAACAGGATAGGATGGAGGGGCTAAATGGCCTTCTCCAGTTCCCATGTTACAAACTAATATAATGGCTATTAGATGTTGCAAACTATATGTCGGCAAGTACTTTTATTTGCCTTCATACATGGCATTGCCATATCAATCACTACCTACAGGTTAGAGAAATCAAGGCCTACTTTGAGAATGTATAATAACAAAGTCCATCTATAACATGAGTCCTTCTACAAACTCAATTAACATTTAAAGAAAACCATTCCCTCAGCAACACTCTGGCCTACTCCTCAGTGAACCCCCAACACCCCCTCCCTTTCCTACTGCACCTTCCCATATAAGTATGAGAGATGCCTTTTTACCTGTTTCTTTCTTACCGAGAACTGAGTATGTGGTTCTTTTACATTAATTAAACAATCTGGCTGTGCATCCGAGATGCATTGTACTCTAAAGGTGACCACCTGTCACCTTTTTAAAAATTAAACACACGCTTGCAGAGTTGCCTGCACCATAGCACTAGGTAGAGTTAACAGGGTATCCCAACCACAGCGAGATGACCATGTCCTTACCAAATATCCATGCATTCACCGGAAATCATTTAAGACAGAGATGCATGGCTAACCTTCCCCTCACTACACCAGGGACGCTGCAGTTAATTGTACATTTCCACAGCTACCCATGCCTGAATAAAAGAAACAGAGCAGGTTTTGAAGTTGCAACCTTAAAATCTACACAGCTCAACAACTCACAGCCTTAATGAGCTGCCATTGGGGGAATTACAATATCCGGCTAGATGATTATTTTCAGATATAGGAAGTCAATTATACATTGAGATACACAGTGAGCTCGAAACTCCAGTGTCAGTTGTTGTTAATTAAGATTGTAAGAAAATGACATTGCTGAAAGTTTTCAAATTTCATCAGGTGAACATTCAAATTAAGTGACTGAGATGAGAGAAAAAAAAAACACACTTTCCACTTGGCTTGAAGGTTTCAGAAATGAAATTAGAAAAATAATTTTGCCTGCCCACCTCATTTCCCTGCTAAATCATCCTAGCAGCTTTAGGTAATCAAAACAGACAGAGGAATTTATTATTTTTTTTTAAAACACAGCCACAAAATACTGCGGATGCTGGAAACCTGAAACAAAGACAGAAGCTGCTAGAAATACTCAGCACGCCTGGCAGTCTCTGTGGAGAGAGAGAGAGAGAGATGCAAAGTTAATGTTTCAGGTCAATAACCTTTCATCAGAACTGGGAAAAGTTAGAAATGTAACAGCGGGTGAAATGTGGGGGTTGCGGTGGGGTGGGGGGGGTGGTGTTGGGGTGGGTGGTGGGAGCAGGGTGGGAAGATCAAAAGGGAAGGTCTATGATAGGGTGGAAGACAAAAGAGGCTACATGACAAAAGGGACAAAGAGAGGAGTAATGGGACAAATAAAGAATCAGAAGATGTGCCTAGAAGAGGTGTGAATGGCAGAATGATGAACAGCCGCCATTCAAAAGCAAAAAACAAATGAAAAACAGGAGCAAGAGTGAAACACGCGAAGGAACGGGAACAAAATGGGGGCAGAGATTACAGCCTGAAATTGTTGAACTTAGTGTGGAGTCCGGAAGGCTGTAAAGTGCCGAATTGAAAGATGAGGTGCTGTTTCTCAAGCTTACACGTTGCACTTCATTCATGGAATACTGTCATACGCCGAGGACAGAGACGTCAGCACGAGAGCGAGGTGGAGAACTCAAATGGCAGGCCACCGGAAGCTTGGGGTCAGGCTGACCGGTTCCTCAAAGCAGTCACCCAGTCAGCATTCAGCCTCCAGAAATAAGATGGAACAACAAGGACAAGGTGAGCTTTTCCTGGGTTTGCACCCAGACACAGTGGAAAGCCAGGACATAGTGAATATTGGGAAGTGGAATGGGTTGGCATGCCTGCTTATAAAGGAACATGCCTTAGCTTTCTGGAGCCACCCACTACCATCACTTGGGCCACCTGGAGTGAGATGGCACTGACACTCCCTGCCAACTCCCTCAACCCCAGAACTAAATACCAACACGTCAAAATATTTGTATTTTGCATTGTATTCCAAATGTAGATGTATTTCTTTTCTCTTTGTGCATTGAAACTCTGGTTAACACAAGAATTAAATTCTGGAAGAAATATACAATATTCAAATTTGGAGTTTTTAATTTAAAGAATGTATTTAAACAAAACCTTTTAGTAACATTAAGTACTTAGGAGAGAAATTTGGTAAAAAAAATGCAAATATGTCAATATATTTCTTTGGCACCCACTCTATAATAAAAGGCTGTGGTTCCATGTTATGCACAGGAGTTTATTCTTATGGTGGCGTGTGACAGATCACTCATGGAGTCCAAGTAGCTGTGGAAATATGTATTTTTGACCTGCCTGTTGTAGCCTGGAGCTATGGATAGTGATTATAGAGGCTCCAACGTTCTTTCCATCAATGGCTGACCAGGAATCTCTCCCACACTCACCGCCTGCCACTGGCGTGTGTTGGAAGGATTTGCAGGTTAATAATCAACCTGGTCAACTGTTCTGGTCTTCCTTGGCCATCAAGCCCTGGGGTGGGACTCAAACCTGGAGCTTCAAGCTCATGGGTAGGGCCGTGACCCACTGTGCCACAAGGACTCCTTCAACTGGGGTATATAAGAGGAACATTTATTGGAACCATATCCCAGTTGAGGCTTAACATATTTTAGGAGGGTAGGAACATGAGGGCTGAATGGAACTCAAATGTCGTTTCACAACTTTTGAAACAGAGGTGACTCTTAAATGGTCAGCAGTTCTTTAGAAGTTCATTATATCTTCGCAGATCAGCATTTCAACCAATTCTCCATGTCATATAACTCTTGAGGTATAGAAGCAGGACTATTATAATGATGGAAAAACTCCAGGAGCAAAGCAATTACTATTTAAAGGGGGAGGCTTTCTTCCTGAGAAAGCAATTATCGCACCTTGGAGCTGACATCTCTTGTCTGAGAAAGAAATGTTTGTAAAGCCCATTTTTTTAATTTTGACCGTTCTAATGGGAAGCCAACATTCCTGCCCATTCTCAGAAGTGCAATCCTGTTTGCAACAATTAAAACTATCAGCCCTGATACACCTCAGATAATGGGGGCTTCACCCAGACGGAGCACCAGTTGAGCCAACTTAACACGCAAATCCAAAACAGAAACAGGGATTCAGCTGCGAGTCGCAGTAGAAGCTGACTCAGCAGCACAAAGCCAATTATAGTGACCTGGCCCTGCGGGAGTTGGTAAACGCTGACAATAAAAGCAGCAATTTGGCTTAGAGCTAACCTGAAGAGCACATAAAGGGGCAGCAAGAGGCATCGCCTTCACTCAGAACAAGTACAAGCACACAGGGAGATGTTGACATTGGTGAAAAGGATAACTTCAGGGCGAGGCATTACCAAGGAAGGGTTGCAGGAGAGTGTAAAGTATTTAATGTATTCCTTCATGGGAAGTGGGCATCATTGGCAAGGCCAATATGTCTTGCCTGGTCCTGATTGTCCTTGAGAACTTGGCGGTGTGCTGCCTTCTCGAACCACTGCAGTCCATGGCTGGGATTTTCCGGTCCTGCTGAAAGCCAGCGGACTTTTGGCTGGCCTGTCACATCCCCCACGGTGGGTCCCACCACGGCAGGGGCTGTGGGAACGCCCACAGTGGCTAGCCCACTGCCTTCCTGCCCACACCTGACCCAGTCCCCTTGATACAGGGGGTGGGGTAAGGTGCCCACCAGGACACCCACCCTTAGGCCTATTGATGCCCTTGAGTGGCCAATTATTCCCCTCTTGAGGCATTCAGTCTGCCTCCGCTGCCATAATACACCGGCTGGTGGAAGACAGACTAGAACTGAAAGGCTGTTTTATTACCAGCTTTGGGGGAAAGGGCTGGGAGGAAGGGTGTTACCTCCCTTGGGGCCCTGTGCACATTGGGGGCACCCCCTTCTCTTCGCTCTTTCCCCCACCTTGTACGTTCCTGCCTGCCCTTCAAAATCCACCACGCACCCTTCACATCTCCTGGGCTCCCTCCCGTCCAAAATCTCGGACTTACCTGAGTCCGGAGGTCATGTTCTCTTCCTCTGGGAGCCTGCTTGCAGTCCCATCAGTGCACACTGCTCCGCCCTGGTGCTACTGGGACTGCCAGAGCTGCTAGATTGGCGGCAGCTCTCGAGGGTGGGACATCCTGTCCTTGAGGGGCAGAAGTCCTCACCTCTTTAAGGCTTCCTGGAGTGCGTTATGCTGTGGACTGGCCTTGTTTAGAACCGGTCGATTCAGGACTGAGTTTTCTTCTGGGAGGGGTGGGGTGACTAGATCACTGCCCCAATGTAAAACTTAGCCCCACACCTGGAACACTGTGCACAGTTTCGGACTCCATATTTAAGGAAGGAAATACTGGCATTGGAGACAGTACAGTGACAGTTCATTAGATTGGTCCCTAGGATGAGGGGGGTTGTCCTATGATGAGAGGCTGAGTAAATCGGGCCTACATTCTCTGGAGTTTAGAAGAATGAGGTGATCTCATTGAAACACGCAAGACTCTGAAGGGGCTCAAAAGGGTGGACACAGAGAATGAAAGCAAAATCCTGCAAACACTTGGAAATCTCAAGTAAAAACAACAAATTCTGGAAATGCCCAGCAAGTATGGGCAACATCTGCGGAGAGAGAAACAGAGGGCAGAATTTTCACCTCAACAGGCCGGCCCGCTCGAGCGTGAAATGCCGCGCGATTTCAACGCGCAGTCGCCCGATAGTTCGGTCAGTCGGGCGCGTGTGGGAATCAGCTGCGCGCCTGCCGACAATTAGAAGGCCTATTAAGGCCACTAAAGTATCAATTAACTTAAAGTTTTCACTGCCTGTCCGACCTTATGGCCGGCGCGTGGGTGGAAAGGCCAAGCGGCCTTCGCGCTTTTTAGGAAACCTCATCCACGGGCAGGATGAGGCTTCCAACAGCAAATAAGAATAAAATAAAATACTTTACATCTCATTCATAACACGTCCCTGCTCATGCGACAGGGTCACATGAGGGGGACATGTTTTTTAACATCTAAATATTCTTTATTTTTGTTTTGCAGAACTCGTCACCTCCCCGAGGCAGCTCTGGGCCTTAACTGGTCCGCCAGCGAGAAATCGCGGTCCGGCCCCAATCTCAGGCGGCGTTCGGCTTCCCGACCACCCCAGCCAAGCCCGCCTGACAAGGGCAAAACTCTGCCCCGAGTTAAGGACTGGAATCTTCCATTCTGGAGTTTAAGTTTGGTCGCGGGTGCGGAAGTGGGATTGATTTCTGCTGGGGGGGTGGGGTGGGCGGGTGGAGTACCGGTGGGGAACAGTTGTGCACAGTTCAGCTCAGTAAATACGCATCCGCGAGGAGCCGATTCTCACGGCGGGAAATAGCTGAGCCCACCGTTACCTCATGGGAGCCACAGGTCTGGGCATCGTGTTTAAAGGGCACCCGGACAGACTGCACTGTCCCTTCCACCTTGGCCCGGCCACTGCTCCACCCTTCCCCCGCCGACCTTTCCTCCCTTCCTTGGCCATCCTCCACGCAACTTGTATTGCCACCTCAAGCATAGGCTGGCCTTCAGAGGGCAATGCAGGGCAACTCACCGTTACTCATGGAAGGAGTCAACCTCGCCGAGTGCACGCCTCTTATAAGGAGACATAAAAGTGAACGTTCTAATTTCTCGCTGGCAGGGGACTTAAACATGGAGGGGGAGCTTAATTCTGGTGAACTGGCATTTTAGTGAGCTTGCACGACTTGCTAACACATGCAAAGGGGCTTCCTGACATTGTTCACCGGGAAGTTCGACCCACCTTTAACCTGCTTCAATTAACGTCCCGAGAACATAATTGCTCAAGTTGATACTGCCGTCAGCAAACTGATTTTTGGCCTCACACCAAATTAAGGTCCCTCCTACCCCATCCCCACCCCGCACCCAGCCCCCCCCAAACCTCACCCCAACCGACTGCCAAGCTTCCTGCTGCTGGTGGGACCGGAAAATTCAGCCCAACATTTCAGGTCAACGCCCTGAAGTTCTCATGATCGGTCATCAACCTGAAGTATCCACTCTGTTTCTGTAGACACTGAGAGGTTGTTTCCCCTGGCTGGGAAATTGGGAGCATGGGACCACAATCTCAGGGTAAGGTGCCAATCATTAAGCAGTGAGATGAGAAGGAATTTCTTCATGCAAAGGGTGTTGTGGCTTTTTGGAATTCTCTACCCTAGAGGCTAGTGGATGGTTCACAGAAACATAGCAAATAAGAGCCAGAATAGGCCATTTGGCCCTTTGAGCCTGCTCTGCCATTCAATATGCTAGTGGCTGATCCTTTATCTCAACGCCATACTCCCACTCTCTCCCCATTCCCCTTGACTCCTTTAGTGTCAAGAAATCTATCTGTTTCCTTCTTAAATATATTCAGTGACTTGGCCTCCACAGTCTTCTGTGGTAGACAATTCCACAGGTTCACCAGCCTCTGAGTGAGAAGTTTCTCCTCATCTTAGTCCTAACTGGCCTACCCCGTATCCTGAGACTGTGATCCCTTGTTCTAGAGCCCCCCCCCAGCCAAGGGAAACATCATCTGTGCATCCAGTCCATCCAGCCCTGTCAGAATTTTATACATTTCAATGAATTGACTCACCAGCTCACTCACCAGCCCTCCCAGAATTTTATACATCTCTCATTCTTCCAAACTCCAGTGAACACAGGCCTAGTCAACCCACTCTCCCCCCATATGACAATCCTGCTATCCCAGGAATCAGTCTGGTGAGCCTTCATTGCACACCCTCTATGGTAAGTATATCCTTTCTTAGGTAAGGAGACCAAAACTCCACACAATACTCCAGGTGTGGTCTCACCAAGACCCTGTATAGTACAGAAAGACATCTTTGTTCCTGTACTCAAGTCCTCTTGCAATGAAGGCCAACATACATTTTTTTCCTCACTGCTTGCACCTGCATGCTTGCTTTTAGTGATTGTTGTACAAGGACACCCAGGTCCCTTTGTACATCAACATTTCCCAAATAATGCTCAGTTATTCTATTTTCCTATCAAAGTAGATAACTTCACCCTTATCCACGTTATACTGCATCTGCCATGTATTTGCCCACTTATTCAACTTGTCTATATCACCTTGAAGCCTCTTCACATCCTCCTTACCACTCACATTCCCACCTAGTTTAGTGTCATCAGCAAACTTGGAAATATTATATTTGGTTCCCTCATCCAATCATTGATATATATTGCGAATAGCTGCACCCAAACAATGATCCCTGCGGCACCCCACTAGTCACCACCTGCCACTCTGAAAAAGACCCATTTATCCCTACTCTCTGTTTCCTGTCTGCTAACCAATTCTCAGTCCATGCCAATATATTACTCCCAATCCCATGTGCTTTCATTTTGTACACTAACCTCTTATGTGAGACTTTGTCAAAAGCTTTCTGAAAATCCAAGTACACCACATCCACTGGTTCTCCTTTATCTATTCTAATAGTTACATCCTCAAAAAACTCCAGCAGATTTGTCAAAGATGATTTCCCTTTCATAAACCCATGTTGATTTTGTCTAATCCGTTGATATTTCCTAAGTGTCCTGTTATCACATCCTTTATAATAGACTCTAGCATCTTCCCTAATACTGATGTTAGACCAAACAGCCTGTGATCCCTGTTTTCTCCCTCTCCCTTTTTTAAGTGGCATGGTTGCATTTGCCGCTCTCCAATCTGCCGGGACAATTGCAGAATCTGTAGAATTTTGGAAGATGACAACCAACACATCCACTACTTCCATGGCCACCTCCTTTAGTACCCTGGGGTATAGATTATCAGGCCCTGGGGATTATCAGTCCCATTAGTTTTTCCAGCACTGTTGTTTAAATAACACTAACTTCCTCCTTCTCACAAGACCCTTGGTTCCCTAGCATTTCTGGGAAGTTATTTTGTGTCTTCTTCCGTGAAGACAGAACTAAAGTAATTATTTTGTTGCTCTACCATTTCTTTGTTCTCCATTATAAATTCTCCCACTGCGGACTGTAAGGGAAGGCTGAGCTAGGCAGACTTTTCGGCCAGCTTTTACACAGCACTGCCATGTCAGAAGCCATTGTGGGCAGCCTTTAAAAGTGGCACCCCAGAAGGGAGTGCTGCTTGGGGCGCATTAGGGTGCTTAAGTTGGAGTTTGATGAGTGAGGGAATTTTAAGAGTCAAATTCTATCTAAAGTCAAGTCTTTAATTTAGCAATTAGCTAAAAGTTTGCTCTTTGGGTTGGGCAAAGTGGAGTTATATTCCAGTTTTAAAACAGGGGTTATACAGGCTCTCCATGGAGCTGCAGCTAGTTAATTAGCTGCCTTAAACTGGTTTTAAGATGGTTGAATCAGAGAGCATAAAAACATGTCTTCTTCAATGTTGCCTTGTCTACACTGGAGTGCTGCTTTGGGTGCATTAGAGTTCTTAAGTTGGAGTTTGGTGAGTGAACGAGTTTGGTGACGAGGAGAGGGAGGAGCTCTTTTCTTGATCTTTTCTTTGTCTGTCTCCATCTTTCTCAGCCTCCAGGAGACCAGGAGTTGAAAAGCTGCATGAAAGGGCTGATGTTGAAAAATCCAAAAGTGACATTACAGGAGAAACATCAAGTCATTGGTTGATGAGAAACTGCTGTTAGGGAGTGTCTCTAAGTAGCTGAAAATTTTTAAAAATGAATTATTTTTAAAAGAAGTAGCTACTTAGATTTTAGTAAGAAGCACAGGTAATAGGGAAGTAAAGTTAAGTCAAAGCCAGGTAAAGTAAAGTAGCTTAAGTAAACCAAAGTAAACTAAAGTTAATATAATGGAAGTAAATTGAAACCATGGCAGGACAGCTCAGTAGTACAGAATGTGTATCCTGTAATATGTGGGAGGTCGTGGATGCTACCGGTGTCCTAGATGACCACATGCAGGAAGTGTCATCAGCTGCACAAACTTGAGCACTGGGCTTCAGAACTTGAGCAGTGGCTGGAATCACTGTGGCACACCCACGAGGCTGAGAGCTACGTGGATAGCACGTTCAGAGAGATGGTCACACCGCAGCTTAGGAACCCAGAGGCAGAGGCAGACCAAGAGAACTAGGCAGTGCAGGAGTCCCCTGGGGTCTCACTTGCGAGTCGGTTTTCCATTTTGGATACTGGTGAGAGCATTGGTTTCTTAGAGGCTTGAAGTCAGAGCGAGGTTTACGGTACCACAGGTGGTTCTGCTGTATAGGAGGGGGGAAGGAGAAAGGAAGAGCAGTTGTGATGGGGATTCATTAGTTAGGGAAACAGACAGGTGCTTCTGTGGCCATAGATGTGACTCCAGGATGGTATGTAGCCTCCCTGGTACTAGGGTCAAGGATGTCATGAAGTGGCTGAAGGACATTCTTCTGGGGGAGGGTAATCAGCCAGAGGTTGTCGTCCACTTTGGTACTAATGATTTAGCTAGGAAAGGTTCTGAAAGCAGATTGTAGGGAGCTAGGAAGGAGATTGAAAAGTAGGGCCTCTAGAGCAATAACCTTGAGATTACTCCCAGTCCCACATACATGTGAGTATAGAAATAGGAGAGTTGAGCAATTAAACAAGTGGCTGGAAAACTGGTGCAGGAGGAAGGGCACAGATTTCTGAGCCATTAGGACCCGTTCTGTAGAAGGTGGGACCTGTACAAGCCAGACGGTCTACGCCTGAACAGGACTGGGATGAATATCCTCGCAGGGAAATTTGCTAGTGCTGTTGGGAGGGGCTTAAACTAGATTGGCAGGGGATGGGAACTTGAGGGCAAATTCAGAGCAGGGAACGTGAGATGGGAAATTAGTGAGTGACTCTGAAAAACAGAAGAAGCACAGGTCTAAACATGTACAGCGCAGGAATTTGGCAGTGTTAAAAGATGTATATATAAATGCAAGGAGTATAGCAAATAAAGCTGATAGGCTGAGGGCACAGATAGACATACAGCTGCATTATGTCATTGCTATAACAGAAACCTGGCTTAAAGAGGGGCAAAAATGGATACAGAGTTTTCAGGCAGGATAGAGAGTGAGATAAAAAAGGTGGGGGTCTCGCATTAGTGGCTAAGGAATTGATTATAGCTGTGAGGAGGGATGATATACTAAATAAAACACCAAATGAGGCCATATGGGTTGATCTCATAAAAAAGGGCAGCCACACTGCTAGAAATGTATTATCAACCCCCAAATAGTGGAAGGGCATTAGAAGAGTAAATATGTCAGCAAATTTCTGAGTACAAAAGCAATAGGGCAGCAATAGTTGGAGACTTAAACTACCCTAATATCAGTTGGAATACAAACAGAGTGAAGGGCACAGAGGGCACAAAACTCTTGAACTGCTTTCAAGAGAACTTTTTTAGCCAGAATGCAACAAGCCCAACGAGAGGGGGCACAATTCTAGCTTTAGTGTTAGGAAATGAAGCTGGACAAGTGGATGAAATAGCAGTGGGTGACCAGTTTGGGCTAGTGACCATAATGCAGTTAGGTTTAGCATCATTATGGAAAAGCACAAAGCTAGAACAGGAGTAAAAGTTCTAAACTGGGGGAAGACAAATTTTACAAAGCTGACAGGTGAACAGTCGAAAGTGGACTGGATACAGCAGCGAGAAGGGAAAATAGTGTCAAATCAGCGAAAGGCTTTCAAAAGTGAGATTCTATGGACATAGTGTAGACATGTCCCCACAAAGAGCAGCACTGCCAAATCTAGACCCCACTGGTTATCTAGAAGTATATAAGGTGAGATAAAGCAGAAAAAGAAAGCTTATGACAGTCACAAAAAGCTTAATACTGTAGAAAGCCTAGAGGAGTATAGAAAGTCCAGGGCTGAAGTAAAAAAGGAAATTAGGAAAGCAAAGAGAGGATATAAAAAGTATTGGCAGGTAAAATCAAAGGAGAACGCAAAGATGCTTTACCAGTACATTAAGAGCAAGAGAGTAACTAAGGGAAGGGTAGGGCCTATCAGAGATATACATGGTAACATGCATTGATGCTGAAGATGCGGGCAGGGTTCTCAATGAATACTTTGTCTCTGTCTTCACTAAGGAGAGGGATGATGCAGACATAGTTAAAGGGGAGGAGTGTGAAATATTAGATACAATAAGCATAGCGAGGGAGGAAGTGCTAGAGGGACTGACATACTTGAAGGCGGATAACTCACCAGGGCTGGATGGATTGTATCCCAGGCTGTTGAAGGACGCCAGGGAAGAAACAGTGGATGCTAGGCATAGTCGGATGACGGATGTCACAGAGTGGTTACAGACGAGCTACAGTGGATGTGTGAGGATGGGGCAAAATTGACAAGTGTGATGTATCATGACAGCAGATCTCCTGATAGGAGTAGCTACAAGCAGCAGTATAGCATACCACACCAAGGATGCAATATAAGTCATACCAATGTACTCTTTTTTTAAATATTCTGTCATGGGAGGTGGTCATCACTGGCAACGTCAGCATTTATTGCCCTAATTGCCCTTGAACTGAGTGGCTTGGTGGGCCATTTCAGGGGGCAGTTATGATTCAACCACATTACTGTAGGCGTAGAGTCATATGTAAGTCAAACCAATAAGAAGGGCAGATTTCCTTCCCTAAAGGGCATTAGTGAACCAGATGTTTTCTTGAAATAATTGATTATAGTTTCATGGTCACCATTACTGAGACTAGTTTTCAATTCCAGATTTGTTAATCAAATTTAAATGCCACGCTGAACCCAGAGTGTTAGCCTGGGCCTCTGGTTTACTAGCATTATCACTATGCCACCTTGTTCTCCTTGTGTCACAGGACCCTGACATGTACCACCCTGCATGCCATTCACCTCCTTGCTTTGTGTAATGCTAAATTTGTTTGGATTAGTTAGTAAAACATACAGCCCTGGTATAATATAATATTTTAAAGTAGAATTCAAGGGTATCAAAATTAAATACAAGTGCAGAAAATAATGCTTAAAATGTACCTGATGGACCATTTGCAGTCTAGCCTAGTAAGTAAATTTAGAGGGACTGTACTTGGTGCTGTACAGCACATTCTTGTGTGTACATAGCTCAGAATACCAGATACAGAGGAGGTACCAGAGGACTGGAGAAATGCAAAGTAATTCCATTGTTTAAAAAGGGATCCAAGGAAATGCCATACAATTATAGGCCAGTTAGTCTTACATCAGTGGTGAGCAAATTAGTAAAATCAATCCTGAGAGATAGGATTAACTGTCATGTGGAAAGGCATGGACTAGTCAGGGATGGTCAGCATGGATTTGTTACAGGAAGGTCTTACCTCACAAATTTGATTGAATTCTTTGAGGAAGTGTCAAGAAGGGTTGATGAAGGTAGTGCAGTGGATGTTGTGCACATGGATTTTAGCAAGGAATTTGAGAAGGTCCCACATGGCAGATTAGTCAGGAAAGTAAAAGCCCATAGGATTCAGGGTAATGTGGAAAACTGGATAAAAGGTTGGCTTTGTAACAGGAAACAAAGGGTAATGGTCGATGGATCTCTTGCGAATGTAAAGTTGTCTCAAGCGGTGTTCCACAGGGTTTGGTGTTGGGACCCTTGCTGTTTGTGTTATATATTAATGATTTGAACGTGAATGTTGGGGGCACGATTGGGAAATTTGCAGATGACACAAAGATTGGCCGAGTAGTGGATAGTGTAGAGGATATTCATAATCTCCAAAATGATATAGATGTGTTGGTGGAGTGGGCGGTAAAGTGGCAGTAAAGAGAAGTGTGAGGTCATACATTTAGGGAGGTCAAACAGTTACAGGGATTACACAATAAATGGGAATATACTAAGCGAGGTAGATGAAGTGAGAGATCTTGGGGTACAAGTACACAGGCCCCTGAAGGCAGCGGTTCAAGTAGACAAGGTTGTAAAGAAGGCATATGGAATGCTCTCCTTCATTGGCAGAGGTATAGAATATAAAAGTAAGGATATAATGTTGGAATTGTATTAAACACTGGTGAGGCCACAACTGGAGTATTGTGTGCAGTTCTGGTCACTACATTACAGGAAGGATGTAATAGCTCTGGAGAGAGTGCAGAGGAGGTTTACAAGAATGTTGCCAGGGTTAGAAACGTGTAGCTACGAGTAGAGATTGGATAGGTTGGGGTTATTTTCCTTAGAACAAAGAAGGCTAAGAGGTAACTTGATTGAGATGTACAAAATTATGAGGGGAATAGATAGAGTGGACAGGAGAAAATTGTTTCCCTTGATGGAGAATTCTAGAACCAGGGGACATAGGTTCAAGATAAGTGGCAGAAGGTGTAGGGGGGACATGAGGAAGAACTTTTTTATGCAGAGGGTAGTTGGTGTCTGGACTTCGCTGCCCAAGTTGGTGGTAGAGGCAGAAACTCTAAACTCTTTTAAAAAGTACCTGGATCTGCACCTAAAGTGCTGTAATCTGCAGGGCTATGGGCCGGGTGCAGGAAGGTGGGATTAGAAAGGGCACCAGGGTGTCATCGGGCTGGCATGGACAAGATAGGCCGAATGGCCCCCTTCTGTGCTGTAACTTTTCTATGGTTCTAAGGTTTCTACTTCATAGCATGAGCAGATTAAAAACTGAATCACTGGACATTTAGACTATGTCACTAATCACTGAGGGAACATGATCAATTTGCTCTGTTTGAATGATGTGCATTGACTTGGAAAACACATCCAGCTGCTCTTACCAAAGAAAGATTGACAAGGGGGTATCAATTCGGTGAAAATATCTTCACTGTTCATGATCGTGTTCTTAAGTTATGGGGAAGGGGAACAGGGTGGTACCCTATCAGAGGGAGTTTGGTGGACCTGACAAATATATGTCCCAAATCAAAATTATTCCCTCAATTAATTTGCACAAGTGCTGTATAGGAACACAGGGGCAGAGGTAAGGCATTCCGTCCCTCAAGCCCGATCCACCATTTGATGAATGATCATCTCTCCATTTATCTGCCTTTGATTTATATTTCTTGGTATCCTTACAGAACATAAATCTAATCTCAGTCTTGAAAATTTCAGTTGTCACAGTATCCACAGCCCCTTCAGGGGATGGAATTCTAAATTTCCTCTATTTTTTGTACACGCCCATGTGTGTATGGGCTGCCCAAGACACACAACAATGATATCTCTTTTACACTCTATCTTATCCAAATGACTGGTTCTGCACAATATGAATTGGTCAAATGGTTGAGCAAGTTGATCCAACTAGTTTGGAGCAAGATTTCCACACCCAATGAAGGAATCCTTCACCTTTGTGAAGACCACACGGGACTTGCACATCGATAGCAACGCTGTGTCCCATGTGCTTGTTTGACATTGCAAGTCAATTCACTAATGTACTGCTCAACGAATCATAGGACATTTGCACCACATCACTATGTCATGGTGATCTAGATGGGCCGCCATTGTCTGAATCTGCATTCATTGAACTTATGAACTCAGCAACTCACACAGTTGGGTTCAGTATTAACAACATGTTACAACCAGGTGAGAAAGAGTGGACTCAGGGCTGCCTCAGGGAGCCTAAGAATTTTACAATGAAAAATAAAGATTTTAAAAATAAGGGAAACATCTCCCCACACGTGACTCAGTCACATGAACAGGGACATATTAAAAATGATGTCTAAAAGGTTTTGTTTTATAAATTACTGTTGGAAACCTCATCCCACCCATGGATGAGGTTTCCTAAAAATGCAAAGGCCGCTTGGCCAATTTGCCCACCTGACACCATGAGGTTGGACGGGCAGCGAAATATACAAGTCAATTGCTAGTTTAATGGCCTTAATAGGCCTCTTAATTGTCGGCGAGCACGCTCGCTGATCGAGATATCGCGCGAGTACACGAAGATGTCAGGACGCTCGCCAACGTCATCGCGTGCTATTTTACCCCCAATCGGGTCGGGCACACGCCCACCTGCAGGATGTAAAATTCTGCCCCAGATGTACTTAACTGTTTAAAGCTGTGGGCAATAAGCAGCCAATTAAACAAAGTTTCCTTGAGTCAAAGGAAGTGCAAATTTATTAACCACTAAACCGGAGGGGAAAAAAATAATAAAAATGCGACCTCTCACAAACCGGTATCAGAAATAAAGGAAGTTAGAGTACAATAGAAAAAGTTAAAAGAATATACGACTCATTATCCTTGAGGCATAAATATTTAAGCATTGTGGCCAATTTGGATTAGCTGGTTTCGTGGTTGCTGCCAGATGAAGATGTTGCAATTTTTATGAGAACTCAGTTCGCTGGTAGATTTCTAGGAAAATTGGCTCCCAACCAAGGTAATACTCTTCTTCCAAAAGAGAGAGAGTGGGTGGGGGGAAGAGCCCAGCTTTCAGTCTGTTTCCTCTACTGAAAACTTTCTTGCAATCTCTCTTCAGTGGCTGCAGCTTGGCCTCTTATACTTCACCCATTGCGTATTTGGATGGGTCTGTCTGTGGCAGCCATTGTTTCAATCACCTTGCACTTTAATGCATTTTAATCTTTCTTCCTCAGACAGTGATGAGTTTCAATGGGTCTCTGAATGATAGGAAATGTATCTCTCTTCACAGTCCCCTGGGGGTGACTTGTCTGTTTCTTGACCTTCACCTTGGAAGATGGCCTTGTGTTTTTGAGCAGTTTGTTCTGCTTCATTTCAAATTACAAACTTTCCAGTCAATTGAAAGTTTAAATCATATTTTCAAATATAAAGGGACACAGCCTCATGGCTGACGCTATGTATGCCCAGACAGATGGTATTGCCATGGGATTCTCTCTAGGCCCAGCTCTCGCCAACATCTTTATTTGTTTCCATGGAAATTGTGTCTTCTAACCTCCCTACATTTTGCATATTTCTGAAATGTAAATCATACGTTTGTGATATCTGAAACTGCGGCTGTACGTAAGAATTTCCTTGCACACCTTAACGGGTTCCATCCTGCACTCAGATTCACTTTGAAATGGAGCAGTCTAGTGAGCTCCCTTTCCTCGCTGTGGTAGTTGAGAAATCTACTAGTGGGTTCCCTAATACTGTTTACCACTAGCCCATCCTTACCGTCAGTACACATGTTGGAATGCCTACAGTTCCATGTGCTGTAAGGTTGGCCTTATCGGAAACCTCATAAATAAATAAGAACTGAGCCATTTGTTCACCGTGCAAGCTTGCTGCTGAAATAGGGTACATCAAAACCACCCTGCAGGATAATGGCTACCCATATCAGATTGTTGTTCGCTGTGTATCATACAAACTCATGAATGGGCCTAAGGCAGCCGCTTTCGGTTCTGAGAAGTGTCCTGTCTACCTCAGATTACCCTGGAAGGGTAAGGACTGTCGAAAATTTGAACAGCAGGTGAAACTAGCCATTTCACGCTGCCACTATGCAGTAGCAACACGTGTGGTGTTCTCTATCAGCAGGATGCTCCCATCAAGCCAAAAAGACATTTTGCCTACCTTGGAAATGCATAATGTGATATATGGATTTCAGTGCCAGGTATGTAGGCTATAAGTCCCAACAACTGGAAGATGGTATCAAACGTCCCTTCAGCTGTTCGCAACAGGCAAAATACTGACTGTACACAACTAACCGTGCTTGCAAAACTCAGAATATCATGCCAAACATTAGATGCGATTCCGCGATTGGATATCACTTGCTAAACAATCCCGATTGTGCTAAGAAATTGCACTAACAATCAATTTAAAATCCTTAGCCAGGCTTGCAGTGTGGCTCACTTATACATGCTAGAAGCTGCATATATTCACATATCTTTCACAAATAAAAAGAACATGTCCATGCATTGTACCTTTCTTAATTAAATAAAAGCTCAGGGGACAGCTATTTCCAGGTTCATTCCATGTGGCAATGCCTTAACCAGAGTTGGCCTGAAGTTAAACAATAGCTTGGCAATTAACTGTTCCCTGGTGTATTCCCCATGGCAATACCTCTGCCAATCAGAGTCCACTTGCCAACCATTCAGCATCCTGTTCTCATGCAGTATAAATTGTTGTTCCCTTTGAAATCCGGTATTCTTATGAACCTGTGCTGATGAGTGCAAGATGAAAAGCTTTGGCAGCATGTCTAATTTTTCAACAATCCTATTTTCCGTATGACGCTGTGCTTTGTGATTTGGCTCCTAAATGGCTTAGCTCTAATTTTAAGATAATGTCTCCTTGTTCTGGCCAGGGGAAATGGCTACTCTATATCTATCCTATCAAATCACTTTATCATTTTAAACAACTTGAGCAAGTCATCCACCTGTCAAACCACTAAAATCATGGGGAATACAAGGGCTATGTTTACCCACCCAGTTTGCACAATTTAATCCTTGAAGCCTCGTGATCACATCTTGTTGGAAAGAGAAAACAGTCACCTTTCAAGCCAAAAAGTCAAACAGTTGTTTCCTGTTGCATACTGCAGCCCTGAACTATGTTTTGTATTCTACGGAATTCTCTTAAATGGCGAATTAGGAGTTCAAGTTGCCAACGCTGGTAGGATTTATCCGTGAAGCGAGCATCTCCTAGACCATCCTATTTGTAAGCTGCAGGGTGCACATCACCAGGGGGATTAAGGCCCGCCCAGCGTGACGCGCACCCGGAAGCGGTGAGCGCTCCCTGTGTGGGGGGGTGGGGGGGGAGTAGGCCGAGTTGGGGCCTGCGCTCGTTGGCGCATGCATGCAGAAGAGCGCAGAAATCTCCCTGAGGCACAGAGCTGCCTCATGGAGATTAGTTTGATTTTTAAAAATTTTAGTAAAGGAAAATAAAATTTTTAAGACATGTCGCCCTCATGTGACAGTGTCACATGGGCTGGGACATGTCAATGAATTTTATTAAATACTTTCATTAAGCTTTACAAACCTTCATGAAGCCTCATCCCGCCCGTGGATAATGTTTCATGTTAAATGTGAAGGCCGCCTGGGCCCTTTGCCTGCCCCTCCGCCAACCTTAAGATTAGACGGGCAGCTCAGTTAATTATTTTAATTAGTTTTTAAATGGCCTGAATCGGCCTTTGACAGTTCGGCGGGCGAGCGGCCGACTCTGGTGTGCGTGCCCGCCAAGCCGAGGATCTGAATGACGCGCGGTGACATCAGGACTCACGCCCGACGACGCCACGCGTCATTTTACACCCCGGCAACCCGAAGACTCTGGCCCAGCTCTTACTTCTGGTTGTCCCAAATTTGAGCTAAGCTTTTCTGCCAATGTCAATACTTTAATAACTGTTTGCTCTATAGCTTGTACATAGCCTTTTCACCATTTTGATAGAAGTTGCCAAGAAAGTTTTCATCAATCCGTCTAAGATTTTGCTACGTCTAACAATATGATCCCTCTCGGATTTCCCTTCTGACTGTATACAATCTCCTCAAAAGGCTCCTTTTACAAATAAATAAATCCGTACGTCAAACAAAAAAGATTTTTTGAAGATATTGGAAAGGATCAATTTTAGCGGTGCAGGGACAAGCAGAGTCATTTTTGTTAATTCTTTCACGGGTTGTGGACATTCCTGCAAGGTCAGCACACATTGCCCGCCCCTAATTGCCCTTGAGCTGAGTGGCTTGCTGGGGCATTTCAGAGGGCAGTTAAGAGTCAACTGCATGGCGTGTGACTGTGATAGGTAGACTTCCTTCCCTAAAGGACATTAGGACATTAGAGGTGCTTTTACGACAATCGACAATAATTTCATGGTCACCATTACTGAAAATCTCCTTTTCAATTCCAGATTTATTCATTCATTCATTGAATTTAAATTCCACCAGCTGCCGCGATGGGATTTGAACTCATGTCCCTGGATCTGGATTTGTCATCCAGTATTGTTGCTAGGTGCTAGGCCTGTAATGAAGAGACCGCACTGAACTAAATGCCACAACTGATCACAGGCGGTGTTAACTGTAAGCAAACAATGACACTCCATCCTTCACATAAATGCAATTGAACTGCCTTGCAGAGTGCAAGGTCCCCCATTCCTAGCTGACAGCAGCAGGGAACAGTATGGGGCAGGCTCTCTTGCATTAGACAGAAATGTTAACAAGACAAATCATAGGCATACAAGGCATCTCTGCACAAAAGTGATTTAGTACTGCTCTCCTGACAGATCAGTGCAGGCTCCAGGCTACAGAGGAGAGGACTGAAGAATACATGAAAAGGAATTTCTCTCCCATCCTCCAGTGGCTGAAGCTTAACTCTACTGCAAAGCACTGTATCCGCTATTGCTACCTATTAGTACCACTTGGACTCCACCTACATGGGTTCAGCTTGGGGTTGTTCTCTGAGCATCTGTTGGGTAGATTTAGGAGTTACTGACCCACAGCAGTTCAAAGTGGAGCTGCGGACAGGCGTGAACACAAGAACACACGAAACAGGAGCAGGAAGAGACCATGTGGCCCTTTGAGCCTTACAATGCTCTTGGGCTTCAACTCCACTTTACCGCCCACCCCCCCAAATCCCTTAATTCTCTGAGAGGCCAAAAATCTGTCTATCCCAGTCTTAAACGTATTCCTTGATGGAGCATCCACAACCCTGGGGTAGAGAATTCCAAAGATTCACAACTGTTATGACCCACCAACGCCCCTCCCCCCCCCAAGGTGAAGTTCCCCAAAGTTGTTGATCCAAGCGAGATCCCTCAATTGGTCACTATCTGGCTGAGACACCCCCAAAATTGTTATACCCCAGGTGAGGGGAGGTGAACTGGCTCCCTGTCTTTATTCAGCAGCCCCCTTGCCCCCCCCCCACCCCCTCCCCCACCACACGATATGTTGGTCACAAGAAGATTTAATCTAAATAGGATCCCTCTCACGGATACCTTGTTCCCAGGCCCAATTGTTCTGGCTTTGAAGGAGCCAATTTGATCAGACTTTCTTGAGTTAAATGTAAGAGTAAGTTTATTAACTACTAAAGGCAAAAAAGGATAAAACACACACATATACGGTTATTCAGGTTAAAAGTAAGAATTTAGCTTAAAGCCTGAAGTAAGTGAATATATATATGTATAAAAAAAGATAGACAGAACAGTCCATGACTCGTGGGGAGTAGATGATTGAGCGTTGCAGCCATTGTGATTCGAGATTCCAGTAGAGTTGGCTCCAGTAGATGAATAATTGGTTTCAAGGTTCCAATGGTGTTGAATTCAGTGGAGAGGGAGAGAGATCAGGATACCTGCAAAATGGCAATTTGCAGGGGTACTGTGTGTGGCTGTAACTTCTGAATCACACATCCAGCACTTGCTTTCTTTCAGAACACCCACCAAATGACAGACACCAGGGCAGATTTTCAGCTCACTTTTAAACCCCTTCTTTATATATTCCAAGTGGGAAGTGAATTCACAAATCTGTCTGGGCATTGTTCGCAGGATTTCTTGATGAGCAGATACTCATCTCCCATTATGTCCTATGCTCTATATTGGAAGCAGCAATCAGTTTCTGGGTGTCTTTAGAAGTACCTTGTCTGGCAGCAGGGTGGGACTCCATTACCTCTTAGGGAGTCACCCTGCAGCATTCCAGCCAATGGCTTGTGTGCATTTTAAAAACTCAGGTCATATTTTTAAAGTCCAATATTTCCAGACGCAATTCAGTGTTTTTTCATTCATTATCATGATGCACTCCTTTGAGTGAAGTAATTTCCACTCAGTCCTAACTGATCGGCCCCTTATCCTGAAACTGTGCCCCCTTGTTTTAAATTCCTCAACCAGGGGAAAACAATGACCAGATTCTCCCCCCGTCGGGGGTGGGAGTTTAAGAATGGGCGCACGGAGACGTGCCTCCGATCAGCACCCCCAATCGGGGGGTGCGCCCCCATTTTACGTGGGCGGGCCAATTAAGGCCCGCCCAATGTGACACCCGTACAGAAGCGCTGATCACTCCCTGTGCAGGCCGGTGGGGGGGGGGGGTCGCTGAGCTGAGAGTGCGCTGTTTCGCGCATGCGCCCAAAAGAGCGCGCTCATCTCCTTGAGGCTAAGTGCTGCCTCAGGGACATTGGCTGTGCAATAAAAAATGTGAAAAATAGAAAAGAAAAGCTTCCCTGACATGTCCCCTCATGTGACACTGTTACATGAGTAGGGACATGTCCATCACTTTCAAATACAGTTTAATTACATGTTTTAAAACCGACATGAAACCTCATCCCACCCGTGGATGAGGTTTGATGCTTTTTCCAATGCCCGCCAGGGCTCCCAGCCTGCCCAACAACCTTAATGTTGGACGGGCAGGTCCATTAATTACTTTAATGACTTTGTCAATGGTCTCAATTGGCCATCGACAGGTCGGGTGGCACACAGCTGATTCTGCTGAGCCCCCGCCTACCTAAAAATTTAAATGGGGTGGGGTGACGATGGGAGTTCTGCCTGACATCATCCCCTGTCATTTTACGCGTCAGCGAGTGAGCCCCGCCCCCCGCTTGCCGATGGGAATTCCTGGCCAATCCCTGAGCATCTGCCCTATCAAGTTCCTTCAGAATCTCATCCTTCTAAACTCCAGAGAATATAAGCCCAATTTACTCAACCTCTCATCATAGGACAACCTCCTCATCCCAGGGACCAATTGATGAACCGTCAGCACAAAGTCCTTTTCCCCTAGGTTTCTAATAGCAGTGCCCAGTTTCCCAGCCAATCTGACAGGCTTAGAAATCCACATTTAGAAGCAATTTACTGATCTTTCTTTTAGAGCTATCTTTGCCCTTGTTTTCTACTGTCAGAATTGTTGTCACTAATTAGTGAGGCAGAAGGTAGAGAGTGAAGAAGGAAGGTAAAGGATTGGTGACAAAGTACTGAAACCTTTTTAACTGGAACCTATGATTAAAAATGTGCGCAAAATATTTGGTTTGGTTATAAAATACAATTCCTTTAAAACATCATCCACCTTCCATGTAACGGAACTGGCAAGTTATTGTAAAATCTTTTTTTTAAAAAAAATTGGCAGCTCCTTTCTCAATGCACATGATGTGGAAAAACTGACACTAATGTAATTAAAATCCGCAAAACAAATCATGTGTCCTTGCATAGAACTGCTGATGCAATCATTTCTCAGAATAACTCTCAGGTCTTTTCCCCTCTGCTAGGCTGTTCCAACAATAACAATGCAATAAAATATTCCATGGAGTGCGATTAAACAACGTTTGACAGGAGCCACGCGACATATAGAAGTGGGCTTTAAGGGACATCTCTAAGGACAGGGGGAGAGGTTAGAGGCGAAGGACTTTCGAGAATATTCCATGCACTGATAACTCTGTAAGGTTACCGACTCACAGGACACAAGTTGTGGTGGTGGGCCGTTGTACAGTTAAAATGCAGCAGACCACCTCACTGCCTGGCCTTCGTTCCTCATCCTGCCGATTGCAATTTTAAATTGATGGTTAAAAGTCCTCAGCAAACAGCGGGCTTTCAGGTTTCACCTCCACAATTCCGTGCCCCCAACCTATGTAACCTGACCCTAATAATACCTAGGCCATTGGGCCCAATCTTAATTCTGTGCAAACGGATGGCTTTTAAATGGGTTAAATCTCGCCCGGGCTTTGTGTGTGTGTGTGTGTGATTGTGTGTGTGTGGGGGTGTGTGTGTGTGTGTGTGTGTGATTATGTGTGTGATTGTGTGTGTGTGTGTGTGTGTGTGTGTGATTGTGTGTGTGTGTGTGTGTGTGTGATTGTGTGTGTATGTGTGATTGTGTGTGTGTGTGTGTGTGATTGTGTGTGTGTGTGTGATTATGTGTGTGATTGTGTGTGTGTGTGTGTGTGTGATTATGTGTGTGATTGTGTGTGTGTGTGTGTGTGTGATTATGTGTGTGATTGTGTGTGTGTGTGTGTGATTGTGTGTGTGTGTGTGTGTGATTGTGTGTGTGTGTGTGATTGTGTGTGTGTGTGTGTGTGTGATTGTGTGTGTGTATGTGTGTGTGATTATGTGTGTGATTGTGTGTGTGTGTGATTATGTGTGTGATTGTGTGTGTGTGTGTGTGTGTGATTGTGTGTGTGTGTGTGTGATTATGTGTGTGATTGTGTGTGTGTGTGTGTGTGTGTGTGATTATGTGTGTGATCGTGTGTGTGTGTGTGTGTGATTGTGTGTGTGTGTGTGTGTGTGTGTGTGTGTGATTGTGTGTGTGTGTGTGATTGTGTGTGTGTGTGTGTGTGTGTGATTATGTGTGTGATTGTGTGTGTGTGTGTGTGATTATGTGTGTGATTGTGTGTGTGTGTGTGTGTGATTATGTGTGTGATTGTGTGTGTGTGTGTGTGTGTGTGTGATTATGTGTGTGATTGTGTGTGTGTGTGTGTGTGATTGTGTGTGTGTGTGTGTGTGTGTGTGTGATTGTGTGTGTGTGTGTGATTGTGTGTGTGTGTGTGTGTGATTGTGTGTGTGTATGTGTGTGTGATTATGTGTGTGATTGTGTGTGTGTGTGATTATGTGTGTGATTGTGTGTGTGTGTGTGTGTGATTGTGTGTGTGTGTGTGATTATGTGTGTGATTGTGTGTGTGTGTGTGTGTGTGTGTGTGTGTGTGTGATTATGTGTGTGATCGTGTGTGTGTGTGTGTGTGATTGTGTGTGTGTGTGTGTGTGTGTGATTATGTGTGTGTGTGTGTGTGATTGTGTGTGTGTATGTGTGTGTGATTATGTGTGTGATTGTGTGTGTGTGTGATTATGTGTGTGATTGTGTGTGTGTGTGTGATTGTGTGTGTGTGTGTGTGTGATTATGTGTGTGATTGTGTGTGTGTGTGTGTGTGTGTGTGATTATGTGTGTGATCGTGTGTGTGTGTGTGTGTGTGATTGTGTGTGTGTGTGTGTGTGTGTGATTATGTGTGTGATTGTGTGTGTGTGTGTGTGATTGTGTGTGATTGTGTGTGTGTGTGTGTGTGATTGTGTGTGTGTGTGTGATTGTGTGTGTGTGTGTGTGTGTGATTGTGTGTGTGTGTGTGTGTGTGTGATTATGTGTGTGATTGTGTGTGTGTGTGTGTGTGTGTGTGTGTGATTATGTGTGTGATTGTGTGTGTGTGTGTGTGTGATTATGTGTGTGATTGTGTGTGTGTGTGTGTGTGATTATGTGTGTGATTATATGTGTGATTGTGTGTGTGTGTGTGTGTGTGTGTGTGATTATGTGTGTGTATGTGTGTGTGATTATGTGTGTGATTGTGTGTGTGTGTGTGTGTGTGTGTGTGTGATTATGTGTGTGATCGTGTGTGTGTTTGTGTGTGTGTGTGTGTGTGATTATGTGTGTGATTATGTGTGTGTGTGTGTGTGTGTGTGTGTGTGAAAACAGTGCATTGCTGATCAGAAGCTTTGCTGTGGATCTGCTTATGCTGCTTCAGTGAAAAAGGTTTACAATGCGTTTCATAGGATTTGATTGTGGCTCCCGTGACAGGAATAAAAAATAATGCGGAAGCAGCGAAGCTAAATTGTGCATAATATCAAAAAGAGTAATGATGCAGTGCACCAGCGGTTTGATTTAACAGTAGCTACCTGACTTCAAGTGGAAACAATCGTGACGGGCATTAATCTTTTGCTACTCAATGGAGTATGGTGACTGCAAAGTCCACATGATACTGGACGCTTTGAATGCTTGGCACATCACCTAATGAAGGTTTGCAACTCATACACTTTTGGCACATAGAATCAAACAGCACAGGAGGAGGCCATTTGGCACATGGGACAGAATTTAATGCCCCCCCAACCACCCCAAGGCTCGTTTGGAGGCAGGAGGATTTAACTGGGTGTCAGGATGGAGGGTGGGAACTCCGCCACCTTCGCAACTCTACCCCGGTTAAGTCCGGGATGGGGAGGTTCACGGACGGCCTTCCCACCCTGCCTCCAATTGAGGCCCGTCAGAGGGCAGTTAATGCCCACTGATACACCCCATCCCGCCGCTGCTGGTATTCACCCAGCTGGGGGCCGGAGGGGGAGGGGAGCTCGCCAGACAGGAAACCCTGAAAATTAAACCCTGTCGGCATTGCTTGTAGGTTCCTGGGGGGTGCCCCTGCATTTATTGTCTGATCGAGGGACCCGACAGGAAGTGGAGTGGTGGTGGGGAAGTGGGGGGGGTGGTTGGGGGAATAGATGCCGCTGAGAGCCACCTACCTGCCCTTGCTCCTGACCCCGCTGCTTCCTCCACGACCCACTGTCCCGCGACCCCGCCACTCACCTTTGACCTGGGGTCCCTTGGCGATCCTGGGCCTCCGTTGGGTGCATTACCCATAGAAGCCACCACTCCCGCCGGAGAAGCCCACAATGCATAACTGCAAACCTTTGACTGGCCAACAGCTCTTGGTGGGGGGAGGGAACTTCTTCCCCTGGGGTCCTTGATCCTGGGATAGGCCCACCTCTGGCCACTTAAGTGCCTAATTGGTCTGCATTAAATACTGTTCATCGTGTCTGTGCTGGCTCTTTGAAAGAGTCAGCAAATGAATCATATCCCCCTACTCTTTTCCCATAACTCTGCAAATGTCTCCATTTTAACTCTTTACTTAATTCCCTTATGAATGTTTGTATTGAATCTGCTTCCACCAACCTTCCAGATCACTGCACAACAAAATATTTCCTCATCTCTCTCTTGGATTCTTTTGCCAATGATCTTCAATCTGTGCTCACCGAGGCCGCTGGAGCCAGTTTCTTCTTATTTGCCCTATCAAAATCCCTCATGAATTCGAGCAGCTCTATCAAACGCTCCCCTTACTCTGCTCTAAGGAGCTTCTCAAGTCACAGCTTCTCCAGTCTCTCCCGCAGAACTGAAGTCCCTCACCCCTCGTACCATTCTCGCCAATCCCCTCGGCATCGTCTCCAAGACCCTGATATCCTTCCAAAATTATTGACTAGAATGGGAGACAATGCTCCAAATGCGACCTAACCATTGATTTATAAAAGATTGGCATAAGTTTCTTTAGTTTGTCTCATTCAGAATGCATGCTGGGAATATTCTCAGGAAGTGGCGTGTTCACCCGCCACAATTTTGATGGAATATTGATGGAATCCCTGGAAGGATGTGTAGAAGAAACCAATGGTGAAGCTGTGGGGACTGATCAGGGAACAGCCAAGAAAGTTCCCGTCAACATTTCCGACTTACTCGCTGCACTTATTTTACCAGACGTCTCTCCTCCATTCGTTTTGCTGCTGTCCTTGTCATGTGTGATTCTATGCAAAGGCTGGGTTTTACATGATTCTTCCACAAAGGGCATCACCTCCCCTCAGTCAGTATCCATCATGTATAGCTTCCAGCCTACGCCACTCAATTGTCAAACCTTTGCCAAATTTTTGCATTTGCCCCAGCCCGAGGCTGACTGTTGTTCAGCTGCCCATCTCCACCCACCCCATTCCCCCCCCCCACACCCGGCTCCTCCCCTCACTGATTAACAGCAAGAACTCAACAGAGACAGGGCATTTAACCTCTCCGGTCTGCACAGCAATCATTCTGAATTTTGCTTTCAAATTCATAACCTGAAATTTGATTTTCCTGTGAAGGAACACTACTAAAAATTTGACTGAAGCAACGCTTTTCACAGCAGCATTCTAACTCGGCAGGCGGCTCGTCCGGACGTGCAGATAATTTCCTTCAACTAAGTATCGGGAAGACTGAAGAGAGTCGATCCCTGCTATAAAACTCTGTACCCTAGTCACCAGCTCCAGCCCCCTACCTGCCAACTGCCTGAGGCTGAACCAGACTGTTTGCAACCTTGGTGGCGCATCTGACCCCTGAGATGAGCTTCTGACCACATAAATGCGCCATCACTAAGTCCGCCTATTACCAACTCCCTAATATCCTCTGTCCCTGACCTTGTTCAGCTCACCCACTGCCGAAACCCACATCCTTGCCTTCGTTACCTCTAGACTTGCCAACTCCAACACTCTCCTGGCAGGCCTCCCAAGTTTTACCCTCCGTAATCACACACCACAGCAGCACATTGTTTAGCTCCACCCACTATAAGATTGGCCTTATCAGCATTCTTGTAAAGGGCCCTAGCTATTGGCTCGTTTTGCAAGCTTGATGCAGAAATAGAGTGCCTCAAAGCTATCCTGTGGGATCATGGCTATCCTGATTAGACCGTTGTCCACAGTGTATCGCGCAAACTTGCAAATAGGCCAAAGGCTGCCAACTTTGAACCTGAAAAGTGCCCGGTCCACCTCAAATTATCCCAGAAAGGCAAAGCATCTCAAAAATTTGAACAACAAGTTAAGCAAGCCGTTTCAAACTGCTGCTATGCAGTGGTACACGAGTGGTATTTTGCACTAACAAGATGCTGCCGTCAGTCCAAAGAGACATTCTGCCTACCACACAATTCAGCAACGTTGTATATGAATTTCAGTACCAATGCGATGCCAGGTAGGCTGTACATCGCAGTGATTGGCTGATCGAATTAAACAGCATGTTCCCTTAGTTGTTCGTAACAGGCAGAATACAGACCGTACTCAAGCAGCCCACACTTGCAAAACCCAAAACAAAATGTCTGCTGTTAGATGTGATTCTGCGCTGGGACAGCACTTGCTGAACAATCCTGAGTGCGCTATTAGCTACACTAACAACCAATTTAAGATAAACAGCTGAGCTCGTAACGTGGCTCATTTACTTTTGCCAGAAGCGACATACATTCATACACAGGTAACCGTTCTCTGCAAACCAAAGGAATATGTTCAAGCCTTATGCCTTTTTTGCATTACCCTGGAGCCTATAATTCCTCATTGCTTTCACCATGTCAATGCCTAGGCCAATCAGAGTTTACTTGCCAACCAATCAGCACCCTTTTCTCCTGGAGCATAAATTGTTGTGATTGTTAGAAATTTGGCATTCTTGCATTTGTCCTGATGGCTAGAAAATGAAAAGCTTTGGTAGCATGTCACCCCTTTCAGCAATATTCAAGTTCCTGAGCAACAAGCGACTGTTTATACACAAAAAGCTATTCATCTCTGATTTGCATTTTCAGGTACACCTTTGCCTTTTAACCCTCCCCATAGCCTCGTGGAGATCATTAACTAGAGAAAAGGTACAGAAGGTAACAGGAGTAGTCACTGTTTGCAGCTTAACCCTTCTGATCATAGTCAGTGGACACATTTGTATGACAGCCTCCCAGGGGTGTGTAACCAGCTTTTAAGCAGCATGTTTTTGACCTGAAGCACAGCCATTGTTTCTGGGTCTGATCACAGTGTCACTTTTCACCAGAGGCACTGCTGAGAATGTGAATGGCTACTGAAAGCAAGCATTGGGATTTTAAGTTTATTTATTTCGGCACAGAGGGCCAAAGGTGCAAGACGAACGATTACTTGGTCCAAACGTGTCCAGTAGAGAGAGAGGAGCAGCTTTCTGCGGGTTCAATCGTTAGACGAATGTGGGTCGGATGCCCGTTAGTTAAACCACCCCCTATATGGACTATCACAGAAACATTACTGATTGTTTAGGACAACAGGAAATACAGACGGAACTAAGACAGAATAAAGCACATGCGAATGACTAAACCGGGAGAAAATAATGCATTTACCCGCCCGGCGACTCGCAATCGCTGACCCTCAATTCGATGGGGGTTGGGGGGAAAGCTGAAAGCAAAACAATCAAAACTCCACCGATTGCTTGTCCCTTTAAGCATGCTAACTCTCAACTTTGTCCCAGTTGAGAGGTACTTCAGGACCACCCCCCACCGCCCCCAACCTTTTCCCGGCAAAAAAAGTCAAGGGGCCGGGGGTCCTTCCCACATTCCCGAGGGTTGGCTGGCAGCAACTTAACTCCGGGGGCAGCATTATTTGCTTTAATCGCCGGTCAGACATTGCAATGACCAGAACAGAGCTACTGCCCTCATCAGCAACTCCTTTGTAGAGTTAAATGTTTTTTTTTATTTAGAGTGGCTGGCTTTGCATTTGCTGCAGCACAACCTGACCCAAAGAACTGAGGAGCATCACGTGTAATAAGTTTCCTGAAGCAGTTATCTTATGCAAGCAATGAGGCAGTTATCACATTCTGACCTGAATTACAAACAGCAATTTGGCATTCAATGCACTGGCCTGTTCTCAAATCACCCTGTGCAAAGGCAAGGTAAAAATGGGCCAGGGTTGGTCAGGAGACAAAACAGAGAGAAATAATACTCCATCAGCCACATAATTAAAGAGGTGATTCCTCTGCTTACAGATGCTCACTAATAGTGTCAACTTCATCTTCAGGTTTATTTTTTTTATGCGTAGCTATTTTTTTCATCCCTTCATGCATGTTCCTCAGAGAATGAGACAGGGGAAGGCTCAGCGGCTGTTGAACAGTCAGCAAGCTACAGTGTGAACACGCCTCCCATCACCTTACTCATCTTTATTCCAGCCCATAGGGTGGTTCGTTTCATACGGCAAGAGACCTCCCATAACCCAGTCGATTAGCGCTACCCACATCCATCAGACCAGTTACCCTACTGGATACCAACTAGGCGTTCGGTAGTGTACTGGTTATGTTACTGGGCTATTAACCAGGAGGTATAGGCTAATCATCTTGAATTTAAATCTTAGCACTACAGCGAGGGAACTGAAACTCAATTAGTAAATCATTCTGGAATAGAAAACAGAGTTTTGGATGACTTCGAGTTTACAAAGGGTAGAAGGTGAGAAGCTGGCCAGGATTGTAGCGCAATAGCCAAGTTTAGAGGCAACAAAGGCATGAATACTGCGATTGAACTGCAGAAAAGGACCCAAACATAAGCGGGGATCCAGGCAAGGGGCCACAATCTGAGCTGTGGAAAGTAACATATTGTCCAGTTTAGATTTGGCAAAAGAGACAAGCTATGGTCATGGCCAACTGAACTGCAACCACAGTGGTGGACATTCTGGCAAAGCAAGTGTTGCTGTACAGTAACCAGGTATAGGAGCCTCGGCTGATTATCTCCCCCCTTCACTCAGGAGCATTGAGCAAATCATTGGTAACTACTTGTGAGCATTACATAACGTTCCACCTACCACCTTGACTGAGATCAAATAACTGGACAAATTGACTAGTCTACTTATGCATAAAGCTATTAGGATCCTATAAGAACAGTTTTCTGAGAAGGGACTTTGCTATCTCCAGTCTTCTAACACAGAGATTAAATTGAAAGTCTATCCAGTTATAACAAGGTCATAATGATAGTCTCAAGCCGAATGTGTAGTGACTCGTTGGAGGTATTCAGACAGTTGTTTAACCCTTGGGAGTGTATGATAACTTTGACTTGAGTAAAAATAAAAATATGAGCTTTCCAGCTTGTCAGAGCAAGAAAGGATATGTCAAGATGAATGAAGAAAACATCCCTGGGAATATTCTGCTGGATCCCTGATCTACTGCTATACCTTCCGAGGGAAATCAACAGGGGCCTTACTTATATAGTTTATGACCCACATTGTCTCCCAATCAAGCAACACCTTGATTTTAAATTACTCATCCTTGTTTTCAAATCCCTTCCCCCTCCCTTTCTCTGTGATCTCCTCCCACCCCAACTCTCCAAGATATCCGCGCTTCTCTCTGCTCTTGGCCTCTTGAGCCTTCCCGATTTTACTCGCTCCACCGTCGGTGACTGTGCCCCAGACCTTGAGCTTGGGAATTCCCACCCTACACCTCCCCCGCCTCTTCCCTTTGCTTTCCTCCTTTCAGAAGCTCCTTAAAACCTATGTTTTAGACCCAGCCTGTGATCCACTGCCCTAATATCACCTTATGTGGCCTAGTGATTCTGTTTTATAATGTTCCTGTGAAGCACCTTGGGATGTTTCACTACATTAAAGGTACTATATAAATAATAAGTTGTTGTTGCTCACCCAGGGAAGCCAATGTTACAGTGGCCGAGGATATTCCCTGAGGATATTCCCAGAATGCCGGTTTACCCTCATTCTTCAAATTCCCTAATAGTCACATTTAGAAATCTCTTCCAAATATAATGGGTCTGTCAGAATGCTGCTGATAGTCAAAAAGCATGAGCGAAGTGTCTCTCTTTCTGAAATAGTGAGCAGGATTCAATTGAGCGGGCATGATGTCAGGGTGGGGGGTGACGGGCAGAATCGGTGGGAGTACCTACATCGGATTCTCGGCATCGGCAAAACTGTCCCCAACTAGGTTAGCGTCAGGAAGGGTCCGACTTGGAAACCCAGGCCACGGGACGTCAATTAGGCTCAAAAATAAGCCACTGGCCCACCAATGATGCCTAAACCCAGCAGAATTCAGTGGAGGCTCAGCGATTAAACAGGGCTTGCGTAGGTCTCCCCCGTGGCCCCAGGAAACACCAAGGCCTGTGGCCTTGTAAGTGGGGGAGGGATCTCTCATTGCCAGACCCTCAGTACCTGATTGAGGGTCCCAGAATCGGGAAGAGAGGGGGAGCCACTGAAAGTCACCCCCTGAGCTTGCCTCTGACTCCTAGGTTAGCTGCGAGCTGCTTATTCATTCACAGGATGTGGGCTGCCATGGCTGGGCCCAGCATTTATTGCCCATCCCTAGTTGCCCTTGAGAAGGTGGTGGTGAGCTGCCTTCTTGAACCGCTGCAGTCCGTGTGGTGTAGGTACACCCACAGTGCTGTTAGGGAGCGGGTTGCAGGATTTTGACCCAGCGACAGTGAAGGAACGGCGATATGTTTCCAAGTCTGGATGGTGAGTGACTTCGAGGGGAACTTCCAGGTGGTGGTTTTCCCATTTACCTGCTGCCTTTGGCCTTCTAGGTGGTAGCGGTCGTGGGTTTGGAAGGTGCTGTCTAAGGAGCCTTCGTGAGTTAACATTAAGTGGGAAAGAAGCTGAGATTAGTGCTTGGGCTGGGAAGGAATAGTAAAGGATTAGGCCGAATTTTGAGTGTGTGGAGTAGGAACCAGGGCTGGCAAGCGTAGGAAGCTCATGTGATCTGAGGCTGGACTTAGAGAAAGGAGCACATGGAAAATGGAGAGGGAAATATGCAGTCCCAAGGCACATACAATGAGGGAGTGTAGCACTCACATCTGATGTCCTGTTTCCAGTTCAAATCCCTTTAGAATCTCAGCGCCAGAATCAACACTCAGGTATAGTGGTTAATGGATCTTTTGTTTGGGCTGAAGCGTAATAAAAGACTTGTGTCCACCAGGGGTCAGTGTTGGGAGCTCTCAAAAAAAAGAGGCTCTGAATTTCTCCAGATTTTTCGATGGAAAATTGGTGGAACACTTGGAGAAACAGGTAAATGGTCAGTGCTCCAGAAATTCCACTGCCCTCCTGTTATAGTTATGGCACGAGACTGGCAGAACTCCTGTGGGAATTGAGGGCTGATATAAATGATCCAGGGCTGAGCATAGGAGGCACCTCAAAGTTTGTTGGCAACAGAAATAAAGACTGTATCCAACTGCAGAGTGCAGTATAAAGGGTTAACAGAAGGGATATGCTAATGTATGACATAGATGATGATGATGTATCACTTACATCCATCAGTCTTGTGTTAGACTCTCAAGAGAGAGCAGTTGGAACAGACATACCCAACATGTCTACTCTGTAATAAAAACAGAATTACCTGGAAAAACTCAGCAGGTCTGGCAGCATCGGCGGAGAAGAAAAGAGTTGACGTTTCGAGTCCTCATGAGGACTCGAAACGTCAACTCTTTTCTTCTCCGCCGATGCTGCCAGACCTGCTGAGTTTTTCCAGGTAATTCTGTTTTTATTTTGGATTTCCAGCATCCGCAGTTTTTTTGTTTTTATGTCTACTCTGTAACCTGTTTAGGTGTCGTTCTCAGAAACAAGTGTTAAGCAAGTACCAGAGTATCACTAGAGTCTGTCCAGTAACCAAAGACCATGCCTAGAGCCTGAGGATAGGAAGGACCATCTCAAAACACAGAGAGAACAGGAAGGAACTTCAGGAGGACGTAGGTTGGTGAGTAGATTGGGCAGATAGATGCCAACTGAAAATTAACGCAAAGAAATGTCAAGTGATATGTCTTGGGGGGGGAAAAGAATATGTAGAGCATGCACACACTAAATGGTAAAACTATAAAGCAAATGCAGGATCAAGAACGACGTTGAGGTTTAGATAAACAAATCTTTAGGGGCAGAATATTGCTGTCAGTGCGCAGGGACAGGCCTGACATGCCGATGCACAAAATGACGTGCGAAGGTGTCGGGCGTGCACCCTGGCGTCATCGTGCATCATTTCGTTACCTTCTTCGGCGGCCGTGTGCTGGAGGCGGCTGAGTGACCACCGACCTGTCAACGGCCTGTTAAGGCCATTAAAGAAATCATAAAAGTTATTAACAACACCACCCGTCCAATCTTAAGGGTTGACGGGCAGGCGAAGAACCCAATCGGCCTTCGCGTTTTTCAGGAAACCTCATCCACAGGCGGGGTAAGGTTTCCTGAAGCTTGGATAAAAAGATAAATAAATACGTTTTCTTGACTTCACAATCATGCCCCAGCTCATGCGACACTGTAACATGAGGGGACATGTCTAAATAAATTTTTACTTTATTTATTTAAAAGTTTCGCCACCCATTCAATCTCCCTGAGGCAGCGCCGTGCCTCAGGGAGGTTGCTGCGCTCTTTCGCATATATATGCGCAAAAGAGCGCAGGCCCCGGCTCTCCCTCCTCCCCCCCCGTCCGCACAGGTAGCGCTGAGCACTACTGGCCGCGCATTATGCTGGGCGGACCTTAACTGGCCCGCCCCTATAAAATGGCGGCCTGCAGCCGATGATGGGTGGCAATCAGCTCCGCACCCGCCCGCGCTCTGACCCGAACAACCCGATCGCCATAGGAAAAATTCACCCCTAGCAGTCAGAGAATAAGTTCGTAAAGGTGGAAAATAGTAATAATTTATTTTGCAGTATAAACCGTTGCTCCCTTTGAAATTTAATATTCTTGTATCTGACCTGATGAGTGCAAGACAAAACACTTCGACATCATGTCTCTTTTTTCAGCAATAATAATAATTTGAAATAAAGGTATTCGTGGAGTAGCAAATCAAGGAGTAGTGATAAATCTGTACTAATCTTTCGTTACGTCCAAAGTAAAACGTTTATCTAAAAATCGGATGGATGTTAAACAGGCTTAGTTGCCTCCATTATGGCTGGAAGGAAGTGTATGTACATTATGAGCCAACAATGTGCTACCTGCCATATTGCTATTGGCAATAAATAGACATCCACGAGCCAGACAGAGAAGGAGAGAAAGAAATAAAGACATGCATTAGTATAGCACATTTCTTGATGACAGGACATCCTGAAGCATTTTACAGTCGATGAAGTACTTTTGAAGTGTAATCACTGTTGTAACTCAGGCAAATGGGTCAGAAAAGGCTTGAAGTCACTCAGCCGAAACCATCATAACAACATTAGAAATTGAATCCTTAAGCAAAATTCACCTGACAAAGATAAGTGGATTTCGGGAGTTGTAAATTGGTGCCTTTCAAGTTTCTGGATCTGGAAACTCTTACCTTGACCCCTATGATTTGTGCTGCTCATGGTATCCGATGAGGAACTTCTTGGGGCTTCTTCCTTCACCCCAATCCCATAGTGACACAAGCTGGTACAATTTTCTCTCTCTGTCTTATAGTAAATAAATAATAACCTATTAGGATGGGCCCAGGCACAGGGCTTCTCTATATAAATTAAACATTTTTATTTTGCCCGTTTATTTGGACCAGTTTCCATACCCAATTGATCGAGAAATAATGGCTAAGAATTAATCTTTTTACGCAATAACCCTGTGCTCACAGAATTGTCAGCACCAGAAGATGTTATTGATCACTCAGAGGAAAAGTCAATAACAAGCCAAATTACTTTTTTTTTTAGCCTTGAATCTACATCATTCACAAACTTGGTGATTAAATAGTTACAATAAATTTGTTACATACTTAGTGTAAATCAGTCACAATATCGACATCCTGATTTTTACTGCTGTTTGACAGGATTGTGAAATGGTTGGTAATTCTACAGTGACTGAAATCTGAAGCTTGTGTAATCGTATTCATCCTTCTTCATACTTAATGGCTCAGTCAGGCTTCTGTCTGACTTCTCATGACATGTACACACAACCAAACAGAACACAATGTGCGCCTTCTTTGTGTCCTTCACCAGTTACAAGAAAGTGGACTTACACCCACACATGGGTAGCATGAAGCTGGTGAGACCGGCGACATTATGACTTCAGGCCAGATTATCAAAGGGCCACGGGATCAGAGTTGGTCCAGATGGGAATTCAAGATTGTGGTCCCTGATGTCGTCTCGGGATCCCAATGCCCTGGGACAGTTTCAAATTTTCAAAGGAAAAAGGAAACCCGCTTGACCTCAATTAATATACATTTAAGTGCGGAGTTCTTGGGACTGAAGCAATTACATACTCAGCCAGAAGTTTTGAGAATTGGAACTGTACAAGCAGTTAAACATGGGTCCTTTATTATCTCTTCCTAGCAGACTGACTCTGCTGGTACATGTGTGTATGGCATCCTCAAGTGGACAAAATGCGCAATGCAATTTTCAATACACGATATTAAGCTCCTTATGGAGCTTCTTAAAAGGCCTGTGCACTCGGGGTTTAATTTTTTTTAAAAAAATGTTTCCAGTGAGCCTGAATGGTCTTGAGCACATTAGCACACAGCTGTCTGGTTCACCATGGGGCCCAACTAATTTTCTCTGTATTTGTTTTTAAACCAAACCTGTGGGGCCAACTAGCGATGGCATGAGGGCTGCTAAACCTTGTCGTCCATGGCTGCTTACTGCCACATTTGAACTTCTGGTTTTCTGTTGAGATGCCTAATCTAGATGGCAAGGAAACAGAAGCACCCGCACCCCCCCACCCGCCCCCTCCCCAACCCTGCTGGTGCCTTCCTTTGCTGTTGGTGCTCAACACCTCTAATTGGATGCCAAGCTTGCCTCAAGGACAAATAGCTATTTGAATTCAAAGATCATGTCATAAGAGTGATGCAGCTTGTTGTATTCTTCTGTATAGCGCAAACATACCAGCAAGGATTGGCAAAACAATAATGTGGGTTCTTTATTTGAAGATCTGACTATGTACACGTAATGGTAACTAGGAGGCTGGGTAGACAGGTCTGACCTGTCAGACTGCTGCTGTGTTCTGTCCACTGTTAGGATCCTTGGCTGGAAGCCAAGGTTGTTGGCGAGATCCAGTTAGGGACCAATAATTTTTTTGTTTAAAGTAGACAAAGTTTGAGATTCAAGACACTTATTCATTGAAGAAAGCCACAAGATTCCACAGGTTTTGAACAAACAAAAATAAACTTTATTATACCAGGTCAAAAAGATAAAACAATTTACAATAGTTATTTTATACTGTAACATTTAGGGAAAGTATGAGGTACATGTGAATTAACATGCCCACTGTAGTCAAACACTACACAATAAATGACAGATGTGACCAAAATGGATTCCATGGATTTTTCAACAATCCACCCAGATGTTAGTCACACTGTGGGTCAACCAATGTCACTGAAACTCATTCTCTCTCATGAAGGTTTCCAATCTTCACCTTTGAAGATTTTGCCTCGGAATTCTCTCCAAAAGTCCCTCCAACTCGGGCAGGTTCAATGACAGCCAACTTCGCAGGGGTTCAATCTTGCCTTCCCAGATTTCATTCCCCTGGATTCCTAAGTATGCCCAAACACTAGCTCACAAGCACAGTTTCAGCCCTCCATCCACACCAAGCAGAACACCACTGCTCCAGAGGGGTACTTCTCACCAATGGCCCACAACACAAAGTTACCAATCTTCAGTTGCCTTCGTGGATCTTCTGGGATTCTCTCAAGCCCACTTCACTTAAAGTCTATTCCGTGCAGCCCTTTCTCTATCTTGGAGCCAGTTTCTCATCTCTTTTCTTTTAACTTATCTCGGACCCGTTGCTGCCTCTTGTCTTTGTCCCTTACCTGAGACACTTGCTGGTTCACTGATTAACTCAAACTGACTGTTCACTGACCCTTGAACTGATCTGGTGACCTATCAAAACACTCCAAGAGGGTTCCACCCTTGTTACTTGACAGGAACAAATGTAATAAGCATTGGAAAATCCTGTACCTTAAATGTTACAATCTCCACAGGCTGCCAACTTAGCACACAGGGACACAGAAAAAATGGATTTCATAACGCTACAGAGTAAATGGGATTATACAACATATCCTGTCTCATGGTAGATAGTGATGGACAGCAGTTTAAGATAACACATCCTAAAAGATACATGTACATCACATCACAAAACAGCTGAGGCACAGAATAAGGATTCTGGAGTTCACCCGGCTGTTGGATTCCTGACCCTGCTTTGAAAATCTAGCTTCTAGTTTTCACAAATCAGGGAACATCATCAAACACTAAGAAAGTCAAAAGCAAAATATTGTGGATGCTGGAAATCTGAAATAAGAACACAAAATGCTGGAAAAACTCAGCAGGTCTGACAGCATCAGTGGAGAGAGAAACAGAGTTAACGTTTCGAATCCTTATGACTCTTCTTCAGAGCTGGAGAAGGGTTATACGGACTTGAAATGTTAACTCTGTTCCTCTCTCCACATACGCTGTCAGACCTGCTGAGTTTTTCCAGCATTTTCTGTTTTTATTACTAAGGAAGTCAATGCTCCCCATTCTGATAAATGCAAAACAAGTTGCCAGGCTTTGGTGCCTGGTTAATTCCTGTTCCCATTTTACATTTAATTTGGCAACAGCTATAAAGCCATTTCAAAACCAACAATGAAACATGTTCCCTTCAAGCAGAAAACAATCATGGTAAATTAGTGCTGACTGATTTCGGGGTTAATAAGTTAACTGAGATCTATGTTGATATCAATCCCGTGAGCTTTGCAGCCAGTCTTATGTCAATACCTGAGCATAACATAACTAGACATAAAATCTATGCTAAAGGCAAAACACTGTGGATGCTGGAAATATGAAATAAACACAGAAAATGCTGGAAAAGCTCAGCCCACTGAGGTCTGACAGCATCTGTGGAGAGAGAAACAGAATTAACAGAGTTGTGCGGACTTGAAACGTTAACTCTGTTTCCCGCTCCACAGACGCTGTCGGACTTGCTGAGCTTTTCCGGCATTTTCTATAAAATCTATGTTAGTCCTTTATCCAAATTCATACAGCATCACTGCAGCCTGATGGAGTGCGAGGTGTTGCCAATGATATGGATTGTGCAACACCTGCAGCCTGATGTCTAAGAACAACCATTTTCAGATTACAAGGCATTGTTCCCCATGTTCGCCAAGTCGCTGTCTGAATCCTCCTTTAGAACCCAGGGCTGACTTTGCTTTGATATATTGGGATGTGGGGGAATGGTGGCATCAACACATTTACTATTGATCCCAAGTTATCCCAAAAGAAATAAGAAAGAGGGATTTGCATCTGTAATGTGCTTTTCATGACCATTGGAAACCTCAAAGCACCTTAGAGCCAATTAAGTACTTTTTGAAGTGTAGTCACTTGTTGTAATGTGGGAATCATGGCAGCCAATTTGTGCACAGCAAGCTCCCACTAACAGCAATGTGATAGCAACCCGGGAGTGGTGGCCCCCGGTGAGGCAGGTTGGGGACCTCAGGGCACTTCCGGGTAAGTAACTTGAAAATAAGGGGCCAAAGCTCAAAGAGGAATCATCAGCGGGGCACATGGGGGCTGCCTTTCCTATTCGAGGCCAGGGGGTGCCATAGTGCCAAGGGCATTCAGAGTCATTCACAGAGTGGGGGTTGAAATCACATGGAGGGGGTGGATTCAGTTCAGTAGCTTTCATGGTTTTTAATCTTTGGTGCCACTGCAACAATGACAATAAAATTGAATTCAATTTCCAACTTACCTCCTGACTCCCCAAAGCCCATCTACAAGGCACAAGTCAGGAGTGGGATGGAATACTCCCCACTTGCCTGGATGAGTGTAGCTCCCACAACACCCAAGAAGCTTGACACCATCCAGGACAAAGCAGCCCACTTGATAGGCACCCCAACAACAAACATTCACTCCCTCCACCACCGACGCACAGTGGCAGCAGTGTGTACCATCAACAAGGTGCAGTGCAGCAACTCACCAAGGCTCCTTCGGCAGCACCTTCCAAACCTGTGACCTCCACCACCTAGAAGGACAAGGAGAGCAAATGCACACAAACATCACAACATTCGAGTTCCCCTCCAATCCACTCACCATCCTGACTTGGAAATATATCGGCCGTTCATTCACTGTCACTGGGTCAAAATCCTGGAACTCCCTTCCTAACAGCACTGTGGGTGTACCTGCACCACAGGGACCGCAGCGGTTGAAAAAGGCAGCTCACCACCACCTTCTCAAGGGCAATTAGGGATGGGCAATAAATGCTGGCCCAGCCAGCAATGCCCACATCCCATGAAAGAATATAAACAGCTTAATATAGAAAGGGTGGGAAGCACAACCATTAATGTTCTAGTCCAGTACCATAACTGTTAAAGCTATCAATTTTGCTGAATGTATGGTTGATCGTTCCTGATCACTCTGGATATGATCATCTTGCCGAAGACAGGTCACAGCAATCAAATCTAGAATCACGTGGGTCGAACTTTACCATGGGCCTCGGCACCCTGACATTGGTTGAAAAAGCGAGGCCTGGGCCTTAGGGACCGGCTCACCAACCTCACCTGAGGTGGCCTCCTGATTGGCCGACCATGGCCCATCACCCAATTAAGAGCAGGCAAATCAGGGGGCTGGCAGCTCTGAAGCCTCAGCAGCACCCCACCAAGGGGGGGAGGGTTGGGGGAGGGTAGGGGCGCAGCGGCAGTGGGGGCGGGGGGGGGGTGTGGTCCCTGCTAAGGCAGGTCGAGGACTTCAGGGCACCTCCACTTCAAACAAATGGGCCAAGGCCCAAAGGGAGATCATCAAGTTGGGGTGGGATGGCTGCCTTTCCTGTTCATGGCCAGGGGGTGCCATAGTGCCAATGGTGCCCAGCTACCACAGGGAGGTTGCCCCCCGAGAAGATGGCAGTGTCCTCATGCAGTGGGCTGGTGGGGGTGGAGTGGGTGGGGGCACTCTGCCATTGGCAAAATTCCAGTAAAGTGATCCTTAATTGGGCCTTCAGTTATGCAAATCTGCTTCCTGCCCCCTTGAAGCAGTTCACATCCACGAATCAATCATAGGAGTTGAAGGGCTGTTCATGTGAATAATCCAACACTGAGCATATTCATGCACAAACATGGAAATTGGGAACTTTCTGTGGTAGCGAAAGCTACGTTGTGGTTGGAGCACTTATAGTAACCAAGGTAGAAAAACTTGCATTTATATAGTACCTTGCATGACTTCATGAGATCCCAAAGCATTTTCCTGCCAATGACGTACGTCTGACATATATTCATTGCTGTAATGTAGGAAACCAAGGATTTTTAACAACAATGGACTCCTTCAAATTTAAAGCGGACAAAGTGTTCGCAGTTACATTTCAGCATTAGTTTACTTACAAAATAAATCTATAAAGTGGTTGTTTCCAAAACATTAAAGCCAAAGGAAGGAGAAAAATATTAGCAACTGATAATAAATGCATAGGCTTTGGCCAATGTTGCTCAATTTATGAATATTCAATGGGAATATTATCAACCTGGTCCATTTATAAAAAGTGCTGATCATATTAAAATATTCTGAAAAATGTAAGAAATGCCTATTTTTGCTCATGCTTAACAAATCACTGACAAAAGTGCACAGGTCTGTGCTTTTTAAATTCTTGGGAATGGGATTTTATTACAAAATGGAAGAGAAAAAAGTAGCCATTCATAAAACACCCGTAAAATGCACCTTTATATTTCTCACACAGATAATGGACAACTCAACTGGTGGAAACAGAGTACAGGAGAATTAAGCCTCGCTTTATTAGTCCTATTAATTTTCATTCTATTTCAAATTCTCAAATGAAAATACTACCACTACTTAACATAGTGTGTTGAATCACCTGAACCCTATTGATTGTGTGTTCATATCACATGTTTGTGATAGGCGGAGTACAGTCCATGCTCAACCAGTCTGCACCTGCAAAGACTGAATCAAAATGTTTCCTGTTAGATATAATTCACAATTGGACAGCACTTGCTGAACAATCCTGACTGTGCTAATAGCTACACTAACAATCAATTTAAGACAATCAGTTGAGTTGTAACATGGCTCATTTATGCTCGCTAGAACAGACATGCATTCTCAAGCAGGGACCCGTTCTCTGTAAGCAAAGGGTATATGTTCAAACCTTGTATCTTTTTTGAATTACCCAGGAGCTTGTTGTTTTCTCCATGGCAACACCTTGGCCAATCAGAGTCAACTTGCCAACCAGTCAGCACCCTTTCTTCCTGTAGTATAAATTGTTGTGATCATTTGAAATTTGACATTCTTGCATTTGTCCTGATGAGTGCAAGGTGACAAGCTTCGGCAACATGTTTTGCTTTACAGCAACATTCGTATCAAATACTTTTGTCTATCAAGCTCAGCATGATTCCCTGAGTTCCCAGTTATATTGCAGAGTGGAAAATCTGCCTTGAATACTTCTGTACCAGTGAGAATAACTTCTTCAAAGCTTCTGGACAATATTCTACTCAGATATCAATTTCTTTCATAAAATGGGGAGGCACATGAATCAAGTTCTCACTTTGATGAAAACCTATTTCCAGAAGGAAATGGCACTAAAAATGGTTCTTGACTGCATACTTTGGCGCTAATTTGCCTGAAAGCTACACTAGTTATGCATTAAGTTGTAATAATTTTGTTCCCATTAATAGAGCAGGTGCCAATATTTGCCTACAGTCCTAAACTGGAGGAAAAAGATGTAGTGCACATCAACCCACTCACTTTTCAAATGGTTGTCAAGCAGCGTTCACAGAAACATGCAAATTTATTTGGGATTCACTTCATTTGCAAATGGCATTTGTGCGCAAGTGAAGATGGTAGAGAAACAACAGAGAGATCTAACAGAATTTGAGATGTGAGGATGGCAAGAGGTGGTGTACAGGACCAATCAAAGAGGAAATCTGCTGTGAATCTGCGGCATGGATGCTGCATTAAGCATCCAAAGGCCAGACACTTTGGAGGTGTTGGAGATCACAGCTTTGAAGGTTCAAGGCTACATGAAGGGGAATAGAATTTTAGGACTATGTACTGCCCTGTAGAGCATGAATACTGCTGGCATGTCACTGACTGGACCTCAACATAATGAAGGCGGAAACATGGCATGTGTGTATCTACATAGTCAATTCGCTCTGCGTATCAAGATAATAGGGATAATTTTGACTGTGGGCGAATGTCTGGAATGTCTATTTGGCCACCATTAAACAGCCCTCCTGAGTTTTGTTTCATGTGAAGTCAATTGAGAGTGATGCCTAATGTATGGCTGAGCCAATACACTATTGTCCAAAATTAACCCCAATGACGTTAGCATGTCCTTCCTTTCTAGCCAGGTGCAAAAGTTGTGATAAATTAGTACATGGATATTAGTGTCTGGATAGAGCATTAATATTAATATGTGGAGTCAGGTCACTGATTAACCAGGATATTATTGAATGGCAGAACAGATCCACGGGGCTAAATAGTCCACTCCTGTGCCTACATTCCTATCTGCCTTTTCTCATTACCTTCCTTCCACATGTCAGAGCCCACTGACTAAACGTGGGTCAGGCAAACAGCTGACAGCTGTAATCTCCTTCGATAAACTTTTCTGCCAACATAAAACAATTTGGCACTCATGCCCAGAGAAACAATTTAAAGCAATTAACCTTTCCACTCAAATACAGGAGAGTGGGAATCCTGTCATTGATCCTTGTTAGTTACACTCAGACTTTTCTTCTCTAAATCAGACACTTCCTTCTTCAAGTCCTCTTAAATGGACCAGGCTGTTGACATAGCACTGATTTCCTGCTTAACTGCTGCCCATATGGGCTGAACACTCGCGTTTATTTTCAGTTAGTTGCCCTTTAAACCCATAAGAGGGAAATTATCTGTTCAGACATATTACCTCGTGGCTAACATCACAATGTGGTACATTCCCCAGCTGCCCTTTATTCATCACGTGCCTGTTACGTTAGTGACGACTCAGGACATTAATGCAGGTTGCCTCTGATTTAATAATTAGTTTTTGCTATTATACCTGAATTCTTAGCATGCATGAGGAGGCCAGTGTGTACCTGTGTGAGAGCTAAAAAGGAGGAAAAGACATAAACTTGACTCATTCACTGCATAATCAATATGCTAAAAGCAAATTAAAATATAAAATTAAACACATTTTGAGGTTTTTTAAAGAAGTTATGGGCATCGCTGGCTAGGCCAGCATTTATTGCCCATCTCTAATTACCCTCGAGAACCTTCTTGAACCCCTGCAGTCCATATGCCATAGGTGCGCCCACAGTGCTGTTAGGAAGGGAGTTCCAGGATTTTGACCCTGAGACAGTGAAGGAACGGCGATATATTTCCAAGTAAGGATGGTGTGTGGCTTGGAGATGAACTTCCAGGTGGTGGTGTTCCCATGTGTCTGCTGCCCTTGACCTTCTAGGTGGCTATGGGCAGATAAGACAATGCTAACAGTGAACAAATATTCCACCAGTGCTTACTGTGTCCATTCTGCCCGAAGAGAGGATTGACGTGGGTTCTTTTTTTATAATTTACTCACATCAATCAATAGGGTTCGTAACATTGAATGTCAGATGTCACAGCTTTATTAAGTGTACAGGGATGAGGTGTACATTTAACAGCAGTACTTACCTCCCCATGTACATAACACCACTCTTTTATGAGTTTGGAATTAGTCAGTTGAGCATTCTCTAGAGCGCCAACTGCAAAACTGTGGACTGATTCCAACAAATTTCTTCAGCCTTTCATAGGACATGGGCATCACTGCCAGGGCTAGAATTTGTTGCCCATCCCTAATTGCCCTAACTTGAACTGAATGGCTGGCTAGGCCATTTCAGAGGGCAGTTAAGAGTCAACCACATTCGGTCTCGGGTCACATGCAGGCCAGATCAGGTAAAGGTGGCAGATTTCCTTCCCTAAAGGACGAGGGTGAAGCAGATGGGTTTGTACAACAATCGATGATGGTTATCACGGACACCATCACAGGTACTGGCTTTATAGTCCGGATTATTTTATTAGTTGAATTTAAATTCCACCAGCTGCTGTGGGAGGGTGTGAAGATGTACCCCAGGGCTTGAGCCAGGCCTCTGGATTACTCATGCCTTGACTTTGCCACTACACTACAGTCCCTTCTGAACTACACCTAATATAATAGTATTATGTGAGGTGAGGCAGATTGGAACTGCACAGGACATCATAAAAAGATGGGAGAAAAACAGAAAATGCTGGAAAAGCACAGCAGGTCCGACAGCCTCTGTGGAGAGAAAAACAGAGTTGACGTTTCGAGTCCGTGTGACCCTTCTTCAGGGCTTCATAGGGTCACGTGGACTCAAAGCGTCAACTCTGTTTTACTCCCCGCAGAGGCTGTCAGACCTGCCGAGTTTTTCCAGCTTTCTCGGTTTTACTTTCAGATTTCCAGCATCCACGGTATTTTGCTTTTATAAAAAGATGGGATTTTTGTGCTTTTCCCCTGCTTCAGGTATGACAATGTATGGACCAGGGACTGTTGTATAAGGGTGTTCAAGATTGAAAGGGTTAATGTGGGTCTTGGGGGGAAACAGGACCACCCATATGGGCCTGAATTTTACCTCGATCGGCGGGCCTGAGAGTGGCCAGGAAATGGGCTCCCACCTTCATTCGACTCCCCGATCGAGATTTCACACTGGCTGGCCAACTAAGGCCGGCCCAGTGTGCAACGCATCTTCCCAATGGTTGGGCCTGTCAGGCGCTGGGTCCAATGGCGACCAGGGGGGTGGTTTAAAAACGGCTGCCTCCTTGCAGGCTGCTGGAGAAGAACAAATCTTCGGGGCGCGGCAAGACCAAAGCTACGGCCTCAACTGCGGCTGGAGGTGTCAGGTGGGAGGTCAGGTCGGTGGGAGGCACTCAGCCCCCCTGGTTTTCAAACGAGTGCCTCACGGTCCTCCTGGAGGAGGTGGCTGCCAGGAGGGACACCCTCGTCCCCAGAGATGGAAGGAGGAGGCCCCCCCCTCACCTGACAGAAAGAGCTTGGGAGGAGGTGGCAGCTCTGGTCAGCAGCCACGACGCTGTGCAGCTCGCATGGGTCGCAAGTGTCGCAAAAGGTTCAACGACCAACCTGCTGTGCTCAGGAAGAGTGAGTACCGTGTTGGCATGGATCAGTGCGGAGAAGGGTGAACGTCTGGCTGTCCCCTCGGTGGAGCTCAGGGGTGTTAGAGTCCGAGCGCCAACTGTCAATGACACCGGAGCTGGCCAAGAGGCTGAGCCCTGGCTGCTTGGACTGAGTGCCTTGCGACTCGAGGGTCACAACCTGGATGTGCCCTGTCAGGTGTTCCTCAGGTGAGGTTGGTCAGGCTGCAGTGGAGCTGCAGGTAGAGAGTGGACTCATCAATGCTCCTCTGTCCTTTCAGGACAGGATGAGCCAGAACAACATTGAGAAGTCGTGAACAGGCAGAGGCCCCCCAAACATCCTAATGTTGACCAGATTCCAGCAGGACACCTTGGAGCTGGAGAGTCGCCATGACCTCGGTCAGCCAGTCACAGAGAGGCTGGGGTGTCAGGCAAAGGTCAGGGTGCAGTGCACAGAGTGAGAGTTTCAGATGGTGCAAACATTCTTGTGTAGTCTCTTCATTGATGGGATCCTCAAAACTGGATTCCCCATTGATCAACTAAAGACGATGGCACCATGATGCAGATCTCCATTGTCTCATCAGGGTGCCTGGCATGCACAGTGACAGTGTGATAACTTTAACTAATGACATGTCCTTGTTCTCCCTTAGATTCTCCAGCAGGCACTCATTCTCAGGACATCAAAGAGCCACCCCTGATGCCAGAGGATCACCAGGCCTCAGCTGTACCTGCATCACACCCGCTCCCTGAACCAGGCACCAGCGCAGATACCAGCACCTCGGTGGGCATTAGATCTTCGGCTAGAATTTCAGAGCACAGTGGTGAGGGCACTTCACACTCACTTGAGGTGCAGGCAGAGGCAGAGAGTGCCCAGGGCGCCGGCAGTCGGATGACTGCTGTAGAGCAGGACAATACTCAGTCGAAGGCAGATGATGAGTCTCTGGAGTCATCCATTAGGCAGCAGGTGTTGAATGTCCAGCGGGATGTGTGGGAGAATCTGGCGGAGATCCATGAGGGTATGCGTGCCATGGTCTCTGTTGTGGAGGAGCCCATGTGGAGCATATACACTGCATTGACCCTCATGGCCGAGTGTATTGCCTCATCCATGGAGAGAGTGGTGACTCTCATGGAGAGGCAGCTCCAGGAACAGAATCAGGTGTTCCTGGGGTTGTGCTCGGACCTGCAAGTTCTCACACCGGCAATGACCTCAGGTGGTCAGTGCCAGTGTGGGAGATGGATGAGGCACCCAGTACCCCAGCTAAGTGCCCATCCATCAATGGTGAGCAGGGAGGTCCAGAGCGACCTCACATTGGCACACGAGCTGCTTGTTGTCTCTGCGGGGTCCTCTCAGGGCGCTCTGGATGATGTCAGCACCTCCTCCGCCCTCTGCCAGTGACTGTGGCATCTGATGAGGCTGTGGTGACTGGGGAGATGCCAGCCCTGGCACTGGCCGCTCCCTCCCAGGCGGGGTCAGCACAGGCTCCACTGACCAGAGGATGACCGCCAAGGTCATCAAGGCCAACAAGGCACCAGAGGCAGCAGGCTGTCTCCAATGCTGCTGCCAGCGAGGGGGGGGCACCAAGACACAACACTCTTAAACGTAAGTTTAAGGCACCATGGGCACAAGAGGGACGAGTCACGGGTGCTCTTCTGTTCTATAATGTTTTGTTTATGTTTATTGGTCTGGGAATTAAGACCAGAGAAGGGTTTATTAATTTGTTTGGATTGTGAAAATGACATAAATTTTTTTTTTTTGTCTAACAGCCTGAGTATGCTCCAGCTTTTTAATCTTTGTTTGGGCAGGTCACGGCAGTATACAATGACAGTATACAATGGCAGTATACAATGGCAGTATACAATGACAGTATACAATGGCAGTATACAATGGCAGTATACAATGGCAGTATAGAATGCTGGACATGAGTGGCTCTAAACTTCATTTCACCTGAGTGGACTTTGGGTTCAAATAAAAGCCTAATTTCAGATACCCGGGATGGAGACGGCAAGCCTGGCATGAGGTGGAAGCAGATCTTTGGCAGCCTGGCTGAAAGAGATTTGGATCAAGGTGTCCCTAGTGTCCCTGCCTCCCTAAAGGATACAGAGGTCTGCCTCCACTCCCTCAGTATTCTCCGTGGTCACACACTATCTGGACGTTCATGGAGTGGAATCCCTTGCTGTTGACCAAGGCACCCGGCTGACCCGCTGGCACCTTGTTGGCCACATGTGTGCAGTCTATAGCACCCTGGACGTGGGGAACCCAGCAATCGCTGCAAACCCTCTGGCTTGCTCAGCCTGGCTGGCCTCGTCCGTACAGAAATGAATGACATTACCTGCCTGAACAGAGCTTCTGTCACCAGCTCAACGCAACTGTGGGCAGCTGATTGGGAGACTCCACACAGATCCCCCGCTGAGCCCCGGAAAGAGCCGGAGGTATAGAAGGTGAGGGCCACTGTGACCTTCAGAGCCACTGGCATGGGGCTGAATTTTACTCCTCACGGGTGACATGCACCTGACCCGATCGGGTGTGAGATGACCTCGGACGAGGGTCCCGATGTTAAGCCGCGCTCACGCAATATTTCAGTCGGTGGACGTGCGCAGAAGTTGGAAGCACGCCCACCGACGGTTAAGAGGGCAATTAAGCCGATTGACGACACAATTGACTCGGATTTTTTGTGGCCTGTCCAACCTTACAGTTGGCAGACGGGCGAATCAGCCAGGCAGCCTTTCTTTGTTTTCATCAGACCTCATCCACGGGCGGGATGAGATTCCTGTGATGAAATAAAATATAAACAGATTTCTGTGGACAGCATTTTTATTAGTTACATTTTCGGGTGACTGCATACGATGCATGGACGCTTTTTTTTTCAGCTTCTGAAACCTTTATTTTTGCAGTTTCAGGTTTGTAGCTCCCTGAGGCAGCTCTCTGGCTCCAGGAGGCTTTCAGTCAGCACCGGCCCACCCCAGCCGTTAATTGGCCAGCCAGCGTGAAATTGAGGTCAGGGGCCGAATGTGGTCAGCGGTCCGTTTCCCGGCCAATCCCTGGCCCTCCGATCGCGCCCGCCCACTGAGCTGAAATTTCAGGCCATGGGTAGTCCAGCCACATGGCTGGAGGTGATCTCAGGCCCAATCACATGATAAGTGGAGGTTACAGTCTCCCCGGAGAGGCGGAGCCTCCTTCGGCATTGCACCTCGGACATACTGAGGTAGCTGCTTCGCACAATTGCGGCGTCTTCTGCGGCCCATTTTGCCATGGGCTACCTGCTGGCCCTGCGCCCCTTGTGCCTGCGCCTCTCCTCCCACAGGTTCCCCCGTTGGAATCTGCCTTGGGACACCCGGCCTCCTCTCCCTTCTGACCCTCTCTCCCTCCTCAGAGGAGGTGCCTCCAGCGGAGGCCACAAATCCCCATGACCAGGGTAAGGGAAGGCTGTCTGATACCTGGAAGAGTCCACGTGGTCAAAATCCTCCAGGGGCCTTGGAGACACCAATGAGTCCTGAAATGAAGCCTGGAAATGCTGAGAATGAAGCGCAGAACAGAGATGAAGCTGTCAAGTTCAAATAAGCAACCAGCAGCAAACTGTCTCCTAAACTCCTCACTACTCACACTGGCGATGCTGCTGACCCTTTTGATCCAGCCCGCGGGTGAGATTTTGCAAAATGTGGGCTGCCTGTCTGCCCGTTTAACGAGAACGAAATCGCCCGAGCGACATAAAATTGGGATCAGTTGCCTTTTTAATGGGCCTTAAGTGGCCTTTTAATTGACGGCAGGCGCAGCTCCGACACCCGCGCGTGCCACGCCCACCGACCTGAAGATTGCGCCCGTGTGCGGGATGACATCAGGACGTTTGCCCGACGTCTTCTCGCGCTATTTTACGCCCGATCGGATGGGGACTACTCCCGCCCGTGAGGAGTAAAATTCTGCCCATGATGATGTAAAAGGAGTCACGTGACTGGGAGCAGTTTTGTAGTAGCCTGAATGCAGATAACTCATGGCTTGGACTGAAGAAACCTTCTGTCTTGTATATCTGTACACAGTTATGTGCCACAATAAACAGTTACCATTCAGAACCTATGAGCGGAATCGTCCCAGATTTGCACTAAGCCAGCAGAAAAAAGGATGATTTATCCGTCGGCTACCTTAGCAGCTTTTCACGCATATCATCCCAATCCTGCCTCATTAATTATACAGGAAACACAGTGTCTTGTTGGCTGGAGCCTCTGAATCACCCGCCACTCTGTTACCTGGTCTTTTCCTCTCTCCGGGTGACATATCTAAACTGCAGTCGTGCACACAGTTCTCAACGCTTACAGCCCAGGACTGCTCCAGTGAAGACATGGCCCTGCAAGTCAAGAAAGTTCAGTGGTCCATCACTGGAATGCCGTTCGGAGGCCCGCAGTGATGTCCTCCACCCCAACTCTGGCTGCAGGGCGTCCAGCAATCTCACCACTCCAGCTTGGGAGGCGGTGGCAGAGGTGGTCAGTGCCAACGCTGCACAGAGGAGGTTCACCATCCAGTGCAGAAGGAGAATGAATGATCTCATCCATGCCGCCAGGGTAAGGCAACCATCTCATCACTCTAAACTCACACCCTCACAAGCCCATCACACATTCACTGGCATCTCACTCAGTGCCAGTTCAAGAGACATCACCACTCACTCTCTCTCACACGCACCCTCAAATCTCCATCAGGCCTCATCTCCTCTGGAGACAGCCTCCTCAGCCCTCACCATCTTGAGGGCACTTTGTACAGACCAACCTGTGCCCCCCACACACACACCCTGGAAAACCTCCCTTCCCCAGTGCAGCCTCTTCCCTTGCCTGAGGCCACTTCTCCCCCTTCCCCAAGCAAGCCCTAGCCCTGCAGCCATTGCAAAGCCACCCGCACCTTATGGCCAGTCTGGTAGGTAGAGACCTGCCCAAGAGATCCCGAAAAATGATGTGGTGCTGCCCGCGAAGCCTGGTGCTGATGACCGCGAGTGCTGCCCTTGGCCAGGTAGGCGCCAAACCTCAAAGTTCCAAGCCAGGTGGGGGGTGGGGGGATGATTCTGGGGAGCGGGCCCTACGCAGATGTATTACAGTGAAGTTCCTGATGTGGAAGAGTGGGAAACGCGCCCCATCATTGATATCGGACAGACAATGACAAAGTAGTTTCATGACATCGTGAAGCCAATTTTTGTCCTACCTGCCACTCTGTCCGCTCACGCCTGGCATGACGCCCAACGCCAGCGGGCATGGGGAGTTCCGCCCTATGCCTCTGAACCACTCCCTTAGAAAACCATAGCAACATGCAACGGGGCCCAAACCTCAACGGCAAACCTCTCAGTTTGTGCGGGTCAGCAGCGCAGCACTGTCAGAATTACAGGTCTGATATAACTTGGCCAAACTCAGACATCAGCAAAATTTTACCAGGATGCTTCACAGGGCCAAAAAAAAAATAAAATCCTTTGCAAAGTAAAGACTGCTGAATGTTGCACGTTGCTCCTTCACGGACAAGAAAGATTCTGGGGAGGAGTGAACTGCTGAGACCTTAAGTGGCACAAAGACACTCCTAAGCCCGGTAAAGGTGGGTGAGAGAGTCTGCGAAGGAACTCAGATTGATCAAGGGCTGAAGCTGAGGGTGGGCTTCCAGTCCGTGACCAGGATTCTCAGCTCGGCGTGTGGGCACATGACTGACAGGCCGGAGTGTGAAATAGCACGCGATGATGCCGGGCGAGTGTCCCCCACGTCATCGCGCGATATTTCGGTCGGCAGCGCGCCCACCGACAATTAAAGGGCCTACTGAGGCCCTCAAGCAGGTGGTTAGGTTGAATTTTTCGCTGTCCGTCCAAACTTACGGTTGGCGGGCAGGCAAATAGGCCAGGAGGACTTTGCAATCTTTGAGGAACCTCATCCATGGGCGGGATTGAGGTTTCCAACAAATGTATGAAAATAAAACAATTTTTTTTTTTGATTAAACCCATTTTTGACATGTCCCTCTTCACGGGGCAGATTGTTCATATTGTTTGTTGATTCTTCATTCTTCATTTTAAGAATCACCGGCTCCCTGAGGCAGCTCCGGGCCTTCAGGGAGCTAGTCAGTGAGTGCTCCCCACCACCCCCCGCCCCCCCGCACATGGGCAGACATCAGCGCTCGTGCTCTTCCCGCCCCCAGCCCGGCAGCGCTGAGGCCCCCAGCGCCCCTTTCACGCTGGCTGCCCTTTAATTGGCCAGCGTGAAATCGCATTCAGGGCCCAATCGCGGGTGGCGGACTGTTTCATGGCCGCCCCACCGCACCCACTCAATGAGGGGAAAATCCCACCCCATGGGTTTTAGACAAAGGACTCGCCTTACAGTTGAAAATTCTGTCTGAAGATGGAACCTCAATGGGACGATAAAGTCCCATCAATGTAACATCCAGGCCCATTCCTGGGAATAAGATGTCGTATCTAAGATGTTGTAAGGAATAAGTTGGTGTTGTAAAAGGCACTCACTGCTGCAGTCAGGAGAGCAACATGGTCAGTTGCCTGTTAAAGAGCGGAGTTGCTTCACTGGTGAATTGATCACTTGCTGATGTCCGAGTTTCAGTTTACAGTCGCTGGAGCTTAAAGTAACGGTCTAGATCTGCTCATGCTAATGTGTAATCTGTGACTGTACTATCATATGCTTGCTTGTAATCTCCTGCTGATTTTTAAGTAAAAGGAATTTATGACAAAAATCTTTCTTGTGCATTGTGTGTTCCACAGGTTGGGACTGTCTAAACCGTTTGATACGAAGAAAGTCATCCACCAGCTCGCAGTGTCAGATTGCCCCATCCGGACTTTAATTATTAAACTGAGCCCTCAGCATCCTCCGATACTTACTTCCCTGGAGATTTTGGATTTTAATTAAACCGTAAATACCGTAGACCTGGGAGCTAAAATATAACGCAGACGTCAGTAGGTGATTTTTGTTTGCAATGTATAAGAAAACATAATGAATCAAGCATACAGCACAATAAAGAGGATGACACATTGAATTAGCGACTGACATGGTAGAGCAGGCATGTCCATTAACTTCACATGTACTTACATTAACGCAGAGCTGCCACTGCAGCCTGAGACCCCATCACTCGCTCGAAAGGCATTCCTCACGCTAATGCTATAAAGCAGCATATTTCTGCTGGTTGACATACACCTCTTAAAGTGCTGATTAGGTTTCTTCTTTAAAATTACAAATGATTGCTCCCAACGGTCTACACCAGGTTCTCAGTGGCACCATGTTAAAATATGTTCTGATCTCAGTGGAACTTACTTTGGTCTGTCGGGTGGTAGGGATAATCTTAGATTTGAAATAAGTGTCATGAACATCTGAAAGAAAGACTTGCATTAATATTGTGCTTTTCACAGCCACTGGATGCCTCAAAGCAGCCAGCCACCTACTGTTCGTTGTAAAGCAGTGGGAAGCGTAAATTTCACAAATGGTTTCGCCTCAGCATGTCCATTCAAGGGAGGGGTCCTCACCCAGGGTCATTTAATTAAGAACTTTCCAGAGACTTGAGGTAATTCTGAGCCTGTGCAGAAATTGCAAAAGTCACTTGACTCTCGGTGGCACAAATGGGATAGATTTCAAACAGATCTAGCATCTCGAGACTGGGCAACCATGAGGTGCTGTGGGCCATCAGCAGCAGCAGAATTGTACTCAACCACATTCTGTAACCTCTTGGCCTGGCATATCCCCCATTCTACCATTACCATCAAGCCAGGGGATCAGTGGTTCAATGAAGAGTGCAGGAGGGCATGCCAGGAGCAGCATCAGGCATACCTAAAAATGAGGTGCAAACCGGTGAAACTACAACACAGGACTACTTGAGTGCCAAAAAATATCAGCAGCTATTGGTAGACAACGCTAAGCAATTCCACAACCAACGGATCAGATCTAAGCTCTGCATCCTGCCGCATCCAATCTTGAATGCTGGTGGACAATTAAACAACTCATGGGAGGAGGAGGCTCTACAAATATCAATGATGGAGGAGCCCAGCACATCAGTGCAAAAGATAAGGCTGAAGCGTTTGTTATAATCTTCAGCCATAAGTGCCGAGTGGATGATACATCTCGGCCTCCTCCAGTGGTCCCCAGCATCACAGATGCCAGTCTGCAGCCAATTTGATTCACATCATGTGATATCAAGCAATGGCTGAAGGCATTGGCTACTGCAAGGACTATTGGTCCTGACAATATTCCAGCAATAGTACTGAAGACTTGTGCTCCAGAACTTGTCGCGCCCCTAGCCAAGCTGTTCAGTATGCCTGCAACACTGACATCTACCCGGCAATGTGGATTTTTTTTATTCACCCTTCCATCATTTTACTGATGATCAAGAGTAGACTAATGGGTCAGTAGTTGGCTGGGTTGGATCTGTACGGCTTTTTATGTACAGTACATACCTGAGCAATGCCAAGGGCCTTCCATACCATCTACAAGGCACACTACAGAATGAACCAAGGCTTCTTAGGCAGCACCTTAGAAACCCACAACCACTACCATCTAGAAGGACAAGGGCAGCAGACACATGGGAACACCACCACCTGCAAGATCCCCTCCAAACCACTCAACATTGACTTGGAAATATATCGCCGTTCCTTCACTGTCGCCGGGTCAAAATCCTGGAACTCCCTCCCTAACAGCACTGTGGGTGTACCTACACCACATGGACTGCAGCGGCTCAAGAAGGCAGCTCACCACCACCTTCTCAAGCGCAATTATGGATGGGCAATAAATGCTGGCCTAGCCAGTGATGCTCGCACCCCATGAATGAATAAAAAGAAAAGCTTGCTGTTTAAGTCCTTTTAAAACTTAGTCAGTGATTTTCAGCCAGTAAATACAAAAAGTCATTTTTTTTATAAAGCATGGCTGCTTGACAACTGGATTGTAAGAACCATTCTCTCCTGCTGCGGCTTGTTTGTGTGGAGTGAATTGCCCTGTTACTCACTACCTACGTCATCCAGGGTGCTGACCTAGGTAAGGTACCTTGGATGGGTGCAAGCGAGTGGTGGGGTATGTATGGGGCATATGGATTGCCCCTTCAACCCCCACTGCAATGGGAACCTGACGAATGGGCTGCTCGGCCTCAGGGTCCAACTTATTGTCCTGCAGTGGGGCCAAGGGAAAGGGAAGGAGGTCAAAGGTTAAGACGTGATGGTAAGCAATAGCAGATGAATGTCAGTGCAGCGCCGTCCCAGAGAGCTCTGCTGTCCGTGTGCGCCAACTAGAGAGTTCAGTGGAAAATCTGAAGAAAAGGGAATGGCCAAAAGCCTCGGAGCATGTAACATGCAGTCTTGAAACTTCCAGTGGCGTTTAACTTCCCTGGTCAAGTAACGGCAGAGGAGTGAAAGTTTGCAGCTTAGCTGTCTTGACCCTGGATCTTGCAGTTTCCCTTCTGTTCCGTTGCAAGCGGAGGGGGGTATAAGGTCGTGTGTCGCCTTTGGGAAGCATAGCAAAGATCGGTGAGGCAGCTTAGCACAGCACGCATCTGAGCAGAATACACAGCAAGTGTGGCAAAGAGGGTGAAGTCACCAGCTGAGCGAAAGTGTATGCGGTGTGAATTACCAAAGAAATTCGAAAAAGGTGGGAATGAGTCCAGGTCTGATCAGCGTGAGAGCAGAATGTTGCTTGTGCCAGTTCTGAGAGCAGTAGCAGGTGCTGAGTACACGAGTTTAACTGGAAAGAAGCACAGCAAAATGTCCCACTCTAATGGGAGGAGAGAATTAAGCTGTGAAAACGGGGCCAAAATGGGGTGTCATACAAGGCTGCAAAGAAAGATTTGCATTTACCTAGTGCCTTCCATTAAAATATTTCAAGGAGGCTCGGTTTCTCTGATTCAATTTAACTTTTAGTTTTAGCACCTGCAAGCCAGGATTCCTGGCAGCTGAAGGCAGTTAAAAAGGGCCACATCCATCAGGGAAGTGTCCTTATAGCCCTGCTTGAGGGCCAGGAGGAGCAAGGGTATGAACCCTGGCCAAACAAGTTTACCCCCAAGCCATGGGAAACCCCAACAATGGCCAACACCACAGCCTCCAAGCATGATGAGATCTCAATGACTGACTGATGACTCCCCACAGCCCCACAATGTTTGACTAACCCCCACATCCCCACGATGGGATCTCATTTGCGTTAATACCCAAGGAAAATGATTACTCTGTCGGATGGATATTTTTTGTTCACCACCTCTTTACCTCCTAGCGTCAAGCACCACTTGGAAGGGATGGAAGGATGGTTCACATGACAGTTGTAACACACCTGACTTTACTTTGGAATTAATGGGAAGGAGCTCTAGTGGTTTCCTTCAGGAACGTGCAAGATTTTCCTTTCTACGCGGCACTAAGGCAAGGCTTAATTCCCAGGCAATAAAGATGAAAATCTGCCCCATTACAAATGAGGTCCGAGGAAATTATAAGGGAACAAGTTGAAGCAGAAAGCGTGACAACATGAAGTTAAGTGGTGTGGACAGGAAGTACATGGCAACAGAAAATTTCTACTCGGATATAGATAGATTTTGTCACCTCTTGATTCAGTTCAATGCTTGGTTAATAGAGTAAGAATAATTTTAAGCAAACACCTTTTACTTTCTGCTTTTGCTTTCACTTTTCTGACTCTTTTTTTGCCCATTCTTAACTTTCTTCTTATCAACGTCTCATGCCTGACAGGTCAAGTTGTGCGTTTGATAGTTGCTGTGTCTGTGACTCATACAGCAATACCGAAAATTATGCAGCTATTATTACAGTCACAGCTTGGGTCCCAAAACAATTTTCCTGCTCAAAATTTTATTGAGCCACTTGAATGTTCCCAATTGATCTGAAATTCTCATTTTCAGCTCCTGGTTTATTCCCCCATCACCTGCAATTGAACGGTCAAAACAATATAAATCGTGTCACATTTTCTGGCTACACTGTACTTGAAGTGGCCCAACTGCCTGAAATTTAAAGGGGCCAGTTTGTAACCCTGCCCATCCACGAAAGTTCCCCGCGAGAAAGCCACTTGCATCCTGTCAGGTCCTAGTCAGAGCTTGACACATATTTAACTTTGGCCAGAGCGGGTAAGTTTTTTTACTTCACTTTGTGGAATTGGGAGGAACCGGAGCGCCCCTTCGATCACTGCAAGGAAGGTTTAAATGTCTTCTGCCCGAGGTACCCCACCACCACCACCATCCCCACCTCCCACTTACATTGAGACCCCCCAGAGCCTCCCTCTGTTCCCTACGCTTAATTGGTCTAATTTCCAAGGGGCTGGGAGCCTGCTGCCCATCCCGGGCATGTTAATGAGGCCTGGTCGTTAAAATCATTAAGGCCCCACACTGCCACAGACGCCCGAGAAGCTTTGTTCTTGGAAATGTGGCTCGTGCTGTGATAAAGACATCAAATTTCCCACAAATTACAGGAAAATAATGCAGTCAAGCGCACCACAACATTTTCCTGTGTTTAAAACATCCATCAAAACATTCCCTGCTGATGAAACCTGTGCCGCTCTGATGTATTGGAATTTGAATGCGTGGAACTTTCCAGAATGACTGTTGCCACACAATGGAAGAGAATCTAGCTTATATGCCTCCAGTTGTGTATTGGTACCTCCATCTCCCAGGACTTTGCTTGACTGGCTGCTATTTGGCCAGGACTAGCTATTTGTCTGATTAACCTTCAGAAAAACAAAAGGTTTTTAAAAATAACTTCTTCAATATATGCCTGTATTGTGTAAAGAACTAGTTATTGACAATCTCAAGATTGCTACTGACATTCCCAAATTGCTTGAACTTTGACCTTGTGTTTTGCCAGAACTGCTCAATTGATTTTAATGCTTCGTCAGTCGCCACTTGTGTAGTTTGACTTACCCTTTTTGTCTATTTACAAAATAAAAGTGGTGCGTTTCCCTGAATTAATTAGAAGCACTGTTAACTTTATGTGGAACAACAAGTTTGAATTTAAATTCAATTAATTAAATAAAACCTGTAATTTTAAAAAATGAGTATGGTTATTATGAAATGACTGGGCTGTCATAAAAACACAACAGGTTCACTAAAGTCCTTTAAGGGAGGAAAGCTTACCCAGTTCGGCCTATGTGTGACTCCAGACCCACAGCAATTTGGTTGACTCTTGACTGTGTTCTGAAATGATCCAGCAAGCCACTCTTGTATTCAAGAATGCAGCTCACAATTACATAGGATTACATGGGATATGGGGCACAGAAACAGGTAATTCGGCCCAGCCAGTCCATGCTAGTGTTAATGCCCCACACGAGCCTCTCTCATCTTTCCTCATCTAAATCTATCATTGTAGCCATCTATTCCCTTCTTCCTCATTTGCTTGTCCTGTTTCCCCTTAACATGCAACAATTTGCTTCAACCCTTCCTGTGGTAGTACATTCTCACTACTCTTTAGTGAAGAAGTTTCTTCTGAATTCTCTGTTGGTTTTCTTGGTGACTATCTTATATTGATGGCCTCTGTCAACTTCAATAAAGGGCAATGAATGCTACACCTACCAGTGATGCCCACATCCCATGAATGAATATAAAAAATTCATGGGTATTAGGGAGAGAGAGTGCAACACAAAAGGCGGGATTTTCGGGCTTTGCCAGCAGCAGGCATCATCACGGATGGGACAGGAAAATTTGGAAAGTGGCCAAAAGTCAGGCCGCTCTCCAAATTTTCCCATTCCACCCGCAGTGATGCCCATCACTTGACCCTTCGATCGCAGGTCATGGAGGAATAAACCAAAAGCTGAAAGTTTGAATTTCTAGTCAATTGGGAACATTCAAGAGGTTCGATAAAACTTTGAGCAGGAAACTATCTATCCTAGTCATGTTTGTTCATCAGTCTTCACATGTTAGCTTGCCTCATCTAATAGCATTTTCATCTCTGAGTCAAAGGGCTAGGCTTTCTGTGGCTCCATGATCCCCATGATTGAAGCTATGAGGTGAGGATAAACAAACCAGGATTATATTCCTGGAATTTAGAAAGTTTAGAAACAAGGTGATTTGATGAAAGTTTTCAAGATAATGAGGGAACAGTTATGGTAGATAGAGAGGAACTATTTCTGCTGGTTGAGGAGTCAAGTATTGGGGACATAGTCAAAAAATTAGAGTCAGGAATGAAAATTAGGAAATACTTTTATGGGAAAAGGCTGCTACAAGTTTGGAACTCTCTTCTGCAAATTACAATTGATGCTAGATCAACTATTAATTTTAAATCCGAGCTTGATAGATTTTTGTTCACCAAAGTATTAAAGGACATGGGGCAAAGACAGGTATATAGAGTTCAGTCACAGGTTAGCCAGATTGTATGGGATGACAGAACAGGCTCGAGGGGCTGAGTGGCCTCCTATGTTCTCAAGTCTCGGGAGTGGGGATTGAACTCCCGACTTACCGGCTTGGATGCGAGCATGCTGCCCACTGGCACTTAAATGTCACCCCACTTGCTGGCTTGAGGATAGCACTGCAAATCACCCTGCATGAAATGCTTCCCTATCCCTCCCTTTTCTGCCATTTCTCTCTGTACCTGGCTGCCCTTGCCGGGCAGAACGTAGAATTCCCAGTTTTCGGACAGCAAAGCGGGTGTTGGATGGTGACCAGTTCTGCCACTGAAGCTGCCAGTGGTTATGGCGGCTGCCATTGTGTGAGAAGCTGGCTGGGAATCTCTTTGTGGGATACGGTTCTTTTACATGAATCCTTCATGTCATCATTTAAAAAGAAATGGATGTTAATTTTTTTTTGAAAAAGCTGAAAGCAAATTTCCCCTGGATGATACCTATGCAGCAGCAATACAATGGGTTTTATGAGAGAAATGTTTATGATCTTGCTTAATATACAGTGAGAATCATTATATATAAAGCAGGGCTATTGTTTCATGTGACTATAATGGTCAACACTGTGAAGAAACAAGTGTAGCACCATGAGGTGAAGCGGTGGGATCAATATTTCATGTGCAGGAGAAACAATTCCACTTAAAATCATAAATCAAAGTATTGAGTATAGCAGTTGGGATGTTATGGTGAGGTTGTATAAGACCAACTTTGGAGTATTGTGTGCAGTTCTGGTTGCCTAACTACAGGAAGGATATCAGTAAGATTGAGAGAGTGCAGAGAAGATTTACTAGGATGTTGCCGGGTCTTAAGGAGTTGAGTTACAGGGAAAGATTAAACAGGTTAGGACTTTATTCCTTGGAGCGTGGAAGAATGAGGGGAGATACGATAGAAGTTTACAAAATTATGAGTGGTATAGACAGAGTAAATGCGAGTAGGCTCTTTCCGCTTAGATTAGGAGAAATAAACACGAGAGGACATGGCTTTAGGGTGAAAGGGGAAAGCTTTAGGGGGAACATTAGGGGGAGCTTCTTCACTCAGAGAGTGGTGGGAGTGTGGAACGAGCTACCATCTGACGTGGTAAATGCGAACTCACTCTTAAGTTTTAAGAATAAATTGGATAGATACATGGATGGGAGAGGTCTGGAGGGTTATGGACTGGGTGCAGGTCAATGGGACTAGCGGAATAATATTTCGGCACAGACTAGAAGGGCTGAATGGTCTGTTTTTCTGTGCTGTAGTGTTCTATGGTTCTATAGTTCTAAAAAATAAAAATCACTCACCATTGTACCTAAGTGGCAGAATTGTAAATTTGAATGGGGTGCACTATTTCTGCCTATCTTACAACACAATGGCTTCATTAGAAATTATCGAATCAAGTCCATTTCTGGTCTGTCAACCGGTAGTCTATAGGTTGAATAGTGTGTCATGTATTTCTGTGGAATTTGAGCACAGCCCAGTAACAGCTCAGTAATCATTGCTGTATTAAATTGCAAAACGCTGAAAATTTGAATCTTGGACAGGTACAGTGTCCAAAATATAGCTGTTCGAAAACCGGAATTGTCCAAAACCCAGACATTTTTCTCTCCGGAGATCTGGGCTCAACTCCACCTTCCTGCTGGCTCCCCATATTCCTTTATTCCCTAAGAGACCACAATTTGTCAGCCTCAGCCTTAAGTACATTCAGCGATGGAATATTCACAACCCTCCGTGAAGGAATGCAGCTATAAAGATGGAGTTGTAAGAGAATCCATCTATAAACACGGAGTTATAAGATTAAAAGAGTGATTCTCCTATGAAGTAGGGATCAAAAATTAAAAGCAGAGTCCATCTGCTGAGCAAAGGTTCAAAAGTTATAAAGGTTATAAACATGCCTGGGCATAATTGTGCACTCGAGGACATTAACATCCTGTGGCATAGGATTTGGTATATCCTCTAAAATAAGGCAGTTCCTGAAAAAGCAGGAACTGACCCCTATGTCACCTCAGCAAGGCATTGATAAATTGTAAGATACCACAGTCTAACAATGGATACACTTAAGGATGCCCCTAAATAACTTGCCAACTGAATCCTGGAAACTGGGGGTAGTGACCACCAATTGCATCTCTCAGCATCCTGTTTGTTCTGACTCAGAGGCAAGAGTATTACCCAACTGGGTCATGGCTGACACAATGGACAGATGTCAGTGCAGCACTCTCTCAGTATAGTACTAGGCGTGTCAGCCCAGATTTTGTAATTAGGTTAGGCTTGAACCCACAACATTGTGACTCCGAGACGGGAGTATTACCCACTGAGCCATAGTTGATGTTGAATGAAATAAAATGGCAGGACGATTGACATATTAATAACGTCAACACAATAACCTTGTCATTACCCACCCCAACGCCCACCCCCATCCTCCCCCTCCCCCCAGCAAATCCTGGGCCAGTATATTCACTGTTAATCTGAAGATTACACCTTGCCAGTACCTGGTAACAAAAAAAGCCTCGCCACTCAGAAAGACCCCTCAGAGTGACTCCCTCCTCCTCGGTTACAGTTTTCTTACAGCTTGGCTCCAATGCAGAACCAGCAGGTTTTCAACCCTCCATCAGGACTCTGCAGTGGAACCAGCAAATTTTCTCCTCGAGCTGCCCATCAGCACTGAACACTCAGCAGCTCAGTCACCCACTACAAATGAAGCACACTTAAAGATGATTCAGCTCTGACAGGCAGGCATTGCAATCGCTCTACACACCATGCCTGACATGGGAGATTGTTAAAAATCACACCAACCAAATCTAATAGAATTCTTTAAACAGGGATTAATAGGGAACATATTTCTATCCCAGGGTTACAATAGAAATACAGTTCAAAGCTACTTAGGAGTCTAATTAAAAGAAGCATTTCATTTTTCAACACATTTCTTTTAATTATAAATGAACTGAGTATTTTTATTTCTCCTTCCATAGGATCTCTGCGTAGCTAACAAGGCCAGTATGTATTGCCCAATCCTAACTGCCCTGAGAAGGTGATGGTGAGCTGCCTCGTTTACCATCTATAAGGTGCACTGCAGCAGCTCATCAAACCTCCTTTCAAACCCACAGCCTCTATTAATTAGAAGGGCAAGGGCAGCAGATGAATGGGAACACCACAACCTACAAGATCCCCTCCAAGACACACACCATCCTGACTTGGAATTATATTGCCGTTCCTTCTCTGTCACTGGGTTAAAACCTTGGGGCTCCCTCCCTAGCAGTACTGTGGGTGCACCCACACCATTGGACTGCAGTTCAAGAAGGCAGCTCACCACCATCTTCGCAAGGGCAATTAGAAAAGAGCAACAAATGTTGGCTTGCCAATGACACTCACATGCCAAGAACGAATAAAAGAAGCTGCCACAGTCTGTGTGGTGTAGGTATACCCACAGTGCTGTCAAGGAGGGAGTTCCAGGGTTTTGACCCAACAATGACGATATATTTCCAAGTCAGGATGGTGAGTGACTTGGAGGGGAACTTGCAGGTGGAGGTGTTCCCATGTGCCTGCTGCTCTTGACCTTCTAGGTGGTAGAGGTTTCAGGATTGGAAGGTGTTGATGAAGGAACCTTGGCAGGATTTTTTGCAACGTCAGAAATTTTGACCAGCTCTTGTTAAAAAATATTATCAATTTCTATAAATGCCAGTTCGCAGCACAGACAGTAGAACACAATGCTTGATGATCGGGATTTTTGGCGATTCTTGATGTTCAGGATACCACATTCCTGGGTCGATTCTATAAAATCAACACGTTGACTTAGCAATTTTCCATCATTTCTCGCTGTTGCGAGCAATAACAGATAAAAGATTCAGAATCCTACAGACATATTGTCACAGTAATAGATTTTTTAAAGCAACAATACAAAAATCAATCGTGACAAATTGCAACAGTTGTACTTCATAGCCCTGCATGGTTCCACAGATGGGAATGGCGTGACATGTAGCTACAAAGACTTGTTCTGACAAAGCTGGATAAAATGTCTGGGCCTCCTCACAACCCCGACCATATCCATGGATACATTAATGTCAATCTACTAGTAACACAGGATGACACACAGGAAACAGAGATCACATGTTAGAGTTCAATTCTATGAATACATAGAAACATAGAATATTTATAGCACAGCAGTAGGTCATTCGGCTCATCTTGTCCACCAGTCAACAAACAGCTATTCCATACCTAATCCCAATTTCCAGCTCTTGGTCTATGTCCCTTTAGATTACTTCAAAGTATATATCAAAGTATTGTTTTTTTTAATGTGATGAGGGTTTCTGTCTCCACCACCCTTTCAGGCAGTGAGTTCCAAATCCCCACCACCCTCTGGGTGAAAAAAAATCTCATCGCCCCTCCAATCCTCCTACAAATGACTTTAAATTTATGTCACCTGGTTATTGACTTCTCCACTAAGGGGACCAGAACCTTCCTATGCACTCTATCTAGACTCCTCATAATTTTATACACCTCATTTGGAACCCTCCTCAGCTCCCTCTCTTCCAACCTATCCAATCTTCATTCATCTTCTTCCCACTTTCTGCTAGGCTTTTAGTCTGGGGAAACTACAATGATCGACACTTCCATCTGCTCCAAGGTATGTTGCAAACTGTGTTGAAGGGTTAGTACATTTACATATTAATCAGAAATTGGATAGTATAGTGTAAAGGGTTAACAGATGAGATATGCTAATGTATGACATAGATGTTGATGTACGACTGACACTAGTCAGTCATGTGTTAGACTATCTCTCTCTCGAGAGAGAAAAAGAGCTTGGAATCATTCCGAAGAGCTATGTGCCTACTCTGTAAGCTGTTTAGAAGTAGTACCAATAAACAAGCGTTAAACAGATACCAGAGTATGTCTACAGATTGTAAGAACCAGGTCCCACCCCTAGAGTCCAAGGCAGAAGGACTCAAGCTCAGGACAGATAGAAGCCCCGAGGTGGGTGGGGGGAAGGACAAGTGGGGCAGGAATTCTGAATTGGAGACAGGGTTTAATATTTGACCGTCAGACAATCAAGACCTCACCCCACGAAGAAGGTGTAGAGGATGGCTTGCTGGAAGGATACTCTGCTGGAGTTAGGGGAAGAGGGGTGGGAGGAGTTAATGGTACGTTAATTGCATTATAAATGTTAAGGATACATAGGTGAAAAGCATCCATAGATTAAGTATCTTGAGCACATATAAAGAAAGAATTCTGGAAGCCTGGGTATTTGTAGGGAGGAGGCAGAAATATGTAATGCTGCATTCTATAAACAAACCAACTATCAAGAAAAGGATTTGTGTCTAGTTTCATACTCCATCATCTGGCTTGGAATCCAGTTAACAGAAGGAGGCTCGTGCGGAGCAGAAATGATGTTACAGACAAGTTGGGGACTGAATGTTTCCAAGTTTCCATACAGTAATCTCGATGCAGCTCTATGTAAGGAAGAAAGCTTGACTATTGTGCTGATGGTGAGCCAGAAGTCCTGTTGGCTGAAGTCAGGAAAAGACAGGACAGCTCACTTGATGCTCAACATATTTGCTGACTGATGACAAGTTGCAATGGATGTTGAGGGCTCTACCTCCCCCAACCCCCCACTGGCGTTTCAATGGCCTGATGAGGTTAGGCAAAGTCAGCATTTAACCTTTGCCCAGAGACATATGAGCACCATTATTATATAGCTGGCATATTAGTACAAAGCAGGTCTACAAGATGCACTGTTGCAACTCACCACAGCTCCTTTGACAGCACCTTCCAAACTCATGACCCCTGCCACCTAGAAGGACATAGGCAACAGACACATATGGGAACACTGCCACATGCAAGTTCCCCCAACCCCTTTTCCCCCTCCTCCACACCCCCAAAACAGTGGCATAGTGAAAATGTCACTGGACTAGTAACCCAGAGGCCCAGGCTTATGTTCTGGGGACATGGGTTCAAATCCCACAATGACAAATGATGGAATTGAAATTCAAGTAATAAAATCTAGAGTCAAAAGCTAGTCTCAGTAATGGTGGCCATGAAATTATCAATGATTGTCATAAAAATCCATCTGCTTCACTAATGCCCCTTACCTGGTCTGGCCTACACGTGACTCCAGGCCCAAGCAGTATGGTTGATTCTTAACTGCTCTGATCTGAGGTTGCCTAGCCAGCCAATCAGGGAAGGGTGACAAATGCTGGCCTTGACAATGACCCTCAAATCATATGAAAGAATAAATTTTAAAAAGCCACACAACATCTGCTGTGATATCTTTTAGAAGGTGCCACGGCTGCCAACCATCTCGTGGTAGATGTTCTTTCTGCCCTGGTGGGGTGGCAGCTCAGTGATGAGACCCTGCACAGTTGTATGTTTAAACATGAACTCTTTATTGCTCGTCTTTAACTATTTACAGATCCCAGGTTACTATCTTGCGTGGAGCTGTTACTGCCATGCAGGTAGGCTGCTTAGAGACTGCTACTTCTAGAGTGTTCTGTGAGAGTATACCATGTGACCCTATACATCATACTGTAGGCAATGCTATTCTCCAGTCCCACGTTAACCCTTGCTCTGCCGAGTGCCTTTACATTACAATGCATGCAGGCACATAACACAGCATCCCTCTTTCTTCTCCAAAGAATATATTCCACCTTTCCAAAGGAGTATTACAATTTTTTACTTGCTATCCCTGCTCTCCCATCTCAATTCTCTGACTTAATTAATTCAGATGGTCTTGAGGCTTGACAGTGCTCCTACATCTCGCTCTGTCACATTTGGAGGAATGGTGGCAGTACTCTATGTTTCTCGTACTTGGCTATCTCCATTTGATTTGCTTTTTGTGCTTCTTCAAGTTGCTTTTCTCTTTATTAACAACCCATCCGCTTTTGTCGGACACTGTGGGTTTGTCCTGTTCCTTCCGAGGGGAATGTGCACTCCATTTGTTCCTGGAGTGGACTGGAATTTTCTTTTCTATGATGTCCACCATGTTCTTGCTGGATATGGACGTTTGTGATGTGGACCCTTCATTTCCACTTGTCTCACAACTTCAGCCTAATATTTGTTTTGCCCTTTTATTTTCACATCGTTTTGCAAGGATATGTATCTTTACGCTCAGCTCAACCACTTCTCCTTCTCGACCCTTGCATTTTGGTGTCGGATTTACATTTTCCAGTCATATTTCCGTCTTTTCTTTCTCTGTCTGCAACCGAACTTTGTCCTTGTCCTGCATATTGGATTCACTGTTGGCCATGTTCGCATCAGTGATGTGTTGACTTGTTTCACTTTTGCAATTGTGCTTTTAGTGGCTTCACTATCCGCTTACAGCTTGAAAAGTTCTATGGCTTTTCCTTTCAATGCCTCCTCTTTGCCATTCAACTGCTTCTTCAGTTCTTCAGTATATTTTGCGTAGCTTTCAGCTTCCTCCTGGAATTGCTGAGTCTTCTCTGCCCACTGGTTTTTCAGTTTGTTCAGAGTGACATTAAATTCACTTTGCTTCTCTTCGTGATCAATTCTTCAACAGGTTTTCCATTTCTTTGCAAAGCTCTCTTGCTTCATCTTGAGTTTTCCTCTATTTCAATAGGATCGCCTCAAGCGTCTGCTTTTCTGCTTCCATTCTCCTGTTTAAGACAGTCTTCATTTCTTCATGTTACTGAATGGTCATGGATTCTTTTGCATTTGATCTTGAAGGACAATCACTTGCTCTTTCAATTGTTTACTCTCTTGTTTACCTCTCCCTGGGGTCTCTTGTTGCCCTTGGTGGAGTTGCCCTCTCTCTTCGGGGTCTCTTGTTGCCCTCAGTGAAGTTGCCCTCTCTCTCTAGGGTCTCTTGTTGCCCTCAGTGGAGTCGCTCTCTCTCTCTGGGGTCTCTTGTTGCCCTCGGTGGAGTTGCCCTCTCTCTCTGGAGTTACCCTCTCTCTCTGGAGTTGCCCTCTCTCTCTGGGGTCTCTTGTTGCCCTCGGTGGAGTTGCCCTCTCTCTCTGGAGTTACCCTCTCTCTCTGGAGTTACCCTCTCTCTCTGGAGTTGCCCTCTCTCTCTGGGGTCTCTTGTTGCCCTCGGTGGAGTTGCCCTCTCTCTCTGGAGTTACCCTCTCTCTCTGGAGTTGCCCTCTCTCTGGAATTGCCCTCTCACTCTGGAGTTTCCCTCTCTCTGGAGTTGCCCACTCTCTCTGGAGTTGCCCTCTCTCTCTCTGGAGTTGCCCTCTCTCTCTGGAGTTGCCCTTTCTCTCTGGAGTTGCCCTCTCTCTCTGGAGTTGCCCACTCTCTCTGGAGTTGCCCTCTCTTTCTCTCTCTGAAGTTGCCCTCTCACTCTTGAGTTGCCCTCTCTCTCTCTGGAGTTGCCCTTTCTCTCTGGATTTGCCCTCTTTCTAGAGTTGCCCTTTCTCTCTGGAATTGCCCACTCTCTCTGGAGTTGCCCTCTCACTCTGGAGTTGCCCTCTCTCTGGAGTTGCCCTCTCTCTCTGGAGTTGCCCTCTCTCTCTAGTATTGCCCTTTCTCTCTGGAGTTGCCCTCTCTCTCTGGAGTTGCCCTCTCTCTCTAGAGTTGCCCTCTCTCTCTGGAGTTGCCCTCTCTCTCTGGACTTGCCCTCTTTCTGGAGTTGCCCTTTCTCTCTGGAGTTACCCACTCTCTCTGGAGTCTCTTGTTGCCCTCTCTCTCTCTGGAGTTGCCCTCTCTCTGGAGTTGCCCTCTCACTCTGGAGTTGCCCTCTCTCTCTCTGGAGTTGCCCTCTCTCTCTCTAGAGTTGCCCTTTCTCTCTGGAGTTGCCCACTCTCTCTGGAGTTGCCCTCTCTCTCTGGAGTTGCCCTCTCTCTTTCTGGAGTTGACCTCTCTCCCTGGAGGTGCCCTCTCTCTCTGGAGGTGCCCTCTCTCTCTGGAGTCGCCTTCTCTCTGGAGTTGCCCTCTCTCTCTGGGGTCTAATTTGCTGTCCATGGCTGTTTTCTTTTTCCTTGTATTTACAGTTTTAAACGTGTTGCCGCTTTACGGCCGGTAACTGTTTCTTCCACTTGTTCAGGCCCGGCTGCTGTCAGTTTTCTAACTTCGTCTTTAGGCTTTTCAGGTTTTGGTGTGCTCACTGACAAATGTAGCTGCTTCTTTCTGTGAAACTGTTTTTTAAAGACAATACTGCAGCACTTCATTCCCGGACGATTCTGTCCCTTTCTGTTTAACCTCTGCAGGTCCTTTGGATTGTGAACATCCCACACCCAGGAGTCCTGGGAGGCGTGCCTTCGAGCTGTCACCTATGCAGATCATTTCTCTTCTGTATGAGAAGCCAATGGAAAGGGCCCCCTTGTTCTTAAACTCTGTAGGTCTCTTGTTTTGTTACTCTGCAGGTACTTTTTTTAAAATTTAAAGCTACCACACTTCTTGCTGTTAGCTCTGCAGCACTTTTCATCTGCAGGCTTATATTTTAAACCTTTATTTAACTTGTGGCTGTGTACCAGCTTCTGTAACCTACTGAACCTTGGGGATCACCATCCATTCCATAAATACTGCTTCTCTTTTTTTGTTTTGTTCACTGCCTCGTGAACTGTGTCACTCAGGATTTTGCAATTTTGGTATGTTTTGCTCGCCCGTCTTGTGGATTCTCACTCAGGGGGTCTTGCAATATTTCTGTACTTTTTGTTCACCCATCTCGCGATCTGACCAGGCACCTTTATCCTGCGTCACTCAGGGCTTTCGCTTCTCAAGTGCACGTCTCTCTAGTTAGGCTCCAGTCTTTCATGCCTTGGGATACTGTCCTGGGCTCATTCTTTAAAATGTCTTCCTTTATATCACCGCTGACCACCATGTCGTTTTGATACTTTCACCGCTGTGATATCTTTTAGAAGGTTCCAGCACTGCCCACCATCTCGTGGTATGTGTCCTTTCTGCAGTGGTGGTGGTGATGGCTCATTGATGAGACCCTGCACACTTGTATGTTTAAACATGAACTCTTTATTGGTCGTCTTTAACTATTTACAGGTTACTATCTTGCGAGGAGCTGTTACTGCCAAGCAGGTAAGCTGCTTAGGGACTGCTGCTTCTAGAGTGTTCTGTGAGAGTATACCATGTGACTCTATACATCATATCATGGGCGGTACTATTCTCCAATCTCATGTTAACCCTAGCTCTGCCGAGCACCTTTACATTACAATGCATGCAGGTGCACCTCACATCAGCATCCTAACTTGGAACTATATTACCGTTCCCTCACTGTCACTGGGTGAAAATCCTGGAAATCCCTCCCTAACAGCACTGCAGGTGTACCTACACCACACAGACTGCCATGGTTCAAGAAGGCAGCTCACAACCACCTTTTCAAAGGGTGATTAGGGTTGGGTATTAGAAATGTTGGCCTCACCAGCGATGTCCACAACATCCTGTGAACAAATATTAAAGAAAAGAAAACTCAAGAGTATCTTTACCATCTCCACACATCCTTGCACCCAACCTCCTACCTGGGCAGATGTGTGCACAGAATTTTTGTATGTTTAAGTTTGTGGCACCATTTGCATTCCCAGTTTACCTGCATCGATAAATAAACAAGTGTATACAACCCATCCTCATAATCCAACCCTTTAAGCTCCAGTGAATCTGGTGGATTTGCACAGTACCCGCTTCAAAGCTAATATCTTTCTTCCTGATGAGCTATCCCCAAAACTGAGCTCAGTACTCCAGATGGGGATTAACTAAGGTTCATTACAACTGAAGCATTACCTCCTCCTCTTTATATTTTAGCCCATTTAAGTGAATAGTCAATATTCCATTAACTTTCTTGATTACCTTTTGTACCTGTACAGTAGCTTTCAGTATTTATTGTAGTTGGGCATCCAAATCCTTTTGCTCCTTCAATGGTTCCTAGTATCTTACCATCAAGAAAAATATTCTGATTTATATTTCTTGGAATCTAAATGGTTGAAGTCTTTCTTCCACAGTTTTAGCAAGACTTTTAATAAAAGGTTATCTGCTGAAGCCAGCCGAGGTCATCTGCTAACGTGTTAACAGCAGCTCCAGTATGAATGTTAATAGTATATCGAAGCCTTGGACTTGGACTGTAATTGACCAATAGCCTGGATTAAGACAATCAACTTCCCCGAGGAACTCTGTAATTTTGTCTTTTTCTGGACTTTCCATTTCTTGGATGGAATGTTTTTCATAAATTCTTCCTCGTCGTCGGCTTCGATTAAAATAGTTGGATTTGAAGAAACACTTGAAATGTCCAGTTTTGCCACACTGGAAGCATTCCACGCCCCCTGCTGGGCAGCCTTGGTGTCTGTGCTGGGTTTTGGCACCACATCTCAAAATGGCTGCCAGAGTGGAGTTTCCTGCCCTTCATCTGGATGCATAGAAAGCCTATCAACCATCGACAGCAACTCCATCAATGACCTTCCTTCCAACATAAGGTCAGAAGTGGGGATGTTCGCTGATGATTGCACAATGTTCAGCACCGTTCGTGACTCCTCAGATGCTGAAGCAGGCCATGTCCATGTGCAATATTCAGGCTTGGGCTGATAGGTGGCAAGCATAATAAAAAGGGTTAACAGATGGGATATGCTAATGTATGATGTAGATGAGGTACCACTGACATCAGTCAATCGTGTGTTAGACTCACACTGCCTGTGGGCCAACCCAATCTATGGAGTCACGCCAAGTCTCTGAGTCATCCCGAATCATAGCCCGATTAAATGGTCTAAGCTCGGCCTGCCTCATATACTGGACGGCTTGACCCAAAGTAAGATAATCTTTGGTCTGCAGAAAGTCAGAGGGTTTTTCATCCCAGGCACCCACAACTATGTGATCACTCATTAGCTCCACTTTCAGCGCCCCATATCTGCAAGAAGTAACTAGGCGATATAGATCAGCTAGAAATGATTCAATCAATTCCCCAGATCGTTGTGACTGCTGGTAAAAATGTATTTGTTCAATTACTAAGATTTGCTTTGGGCTAAAGTAAGTGTCAAAGACTTTAAAGATGGACTCAAAGTCCGCAGTGAACTCCTGCACACCTAGCCTTAGGCGAACATCATCTGCTACTGGACCTACTGCATAAAGAAAGGAACTAACTCGAAGATTTGGATCCTTCTCATGAAGACCTGATGCTGCTCGGTACCGCAGGAAATGGTGGCTCCATAACTCCTGTTGCTAGCCTCTCTGCCGGCCCAGGGCAAGGGCAGGGACTGCTCGCCAGGTATGGCCATCATTACCTCTCTCCAGTGTGCCTCCTTCTTCTGCTGAATTTTATGAGCTGCTTTCAAAGGTTTCTTCACTCTGTGGTTCCTTCAGTAATACCGATGTGTTTTTTACATTGATATCTCCACTGCTGCCACCATGTTCTGGGATGGTCTTCCCAGCTTAGATCCTGGGTGTGGGATTTGATTAGTAGACAGAGTGTGGACATATTCTGGTACCTGCTTAACACTTGTTTATTAGTACTACTTCTAAACAGGTTACAGAGTAGGCACATTGCTCCTAGGCATGATTCCAACATCTCTCTCAAGAATCCAACACACGATTGACTGATGTCAGTGGTCCTTCATCTACATCATACATTAGCATATCCTGTCTGTTAATCCTTTTTATTTTGCTTGCCACCTATCAGCCCAAGCCTGAATATTGTCCAGGTCTTACTGCATTTGGACATGGCCTGCTTCAATATCTGAGGAGTTGTGAATGGTGCTGAATATTGTGTAATCATCAGTGAAGATCTCCATTTCTGACCTTATGATGGAAGGAAGGTCATTCATGAAGCAGCTGTCGATGGTTGAGCCTAGGACACTACCCTGAGTAACTCTTGGGAATAAGTGGGACTTAAAACCAGGGTTGCACCTGATCTCTTCATCCCACCTATGTTCAAGGATTTCCAATACCGTCTTAAAACAATAATCCCAAACCAATTATTATTCCGCGTCCAATCACCTGCTGTCTGCGTTTCAAATCCCACAAGAGCCTTCACTTTGTTATGGTCCCCAGCTGAGGTTACCTCTGGTCAAGCCTGATCCCCGGGTGGAACTCAGATCGATAGACCCTAACTTTTATTTGCTTATTTAGATACGTGGAGAATGGCTACTGAATAGAGTCACCGGAGTCAGCTAACGAACTTTTAACAAAAGAATAGAACATTTATTAAACAAGAAAAGATGAACTATATTATAATACTCCTTCACCCACAACTATACCTTTACAGATATATACAGATTTGTAAGGATAACACAAGTTACAAAAGCTATCTTATACTCTAATGTTCACCGTAAGTACACAGTCCATGTCAGACACACCACACTCTGAAGCTAAGTGACAGATACCACTTCAACCAAATGCTATGGATCTCTCCTCAACTCCCACCAGATGCTTGTTACACTGTGAGCCAACCAGTCTCACTGCTCTCCGTCTTTCACATGAAGGTTTCCAATCGCCACTTTCCAAGGACTTGCCTTGGAATCTTCTTCCAAACTGACACTTTCTCTCAGACACCTTCCGCAAGCATTCACCTCCAGGGTTTCGAACTGTCCTTCCGATGTTCCTCTTCCCTGGGTCACCACATGCATACAAGCTGTCTTCTATGCACTCTCTCTCACCTTCTCAGCTGTCAACGGTACACCACTGCCTCACATGCCCATAGCAAAGAGTTACAGACCTTTAGACATCTCTTTGGACCTTCTTGCCTCTTGCAAGCTGTTCTTGCTTTAAATCTGCTTTCTGCAGCTTTTGTCTCTTTAAACCTGAAGCTTGGAGCCTTTCTCTCTGGCCCTCACTCTTAACTTCATTAACAGATCCTTTTCCAGGTTCCTGTCCTTACTTTGGCTAGAAGGTCTGCTTAAGACCTTCCCCTGTTTCTGTTTCACTCCTTTGGCCTTGGAACCTTTAGGTTCTTTTGGAAAATCTGTTCTCACTCTGCACTTCCCTCTCCTAGTGTCCAGTCTCTGTGGAGTCTCTCTGGAGTCCTGGCTTCAAACATAAAACTGCTGTTGCTAGTTTCTTCTGTGTATGTCTGTGGGAAGGACCTGCCTCTCTGGACCACTGTTGCTAGGCAACAGCCCAGGTTTTCTTACTCTTGTTTACTTTACTTAGCTTTGAGTCATAAAATTCTCATTAGAAATGCAGGCACCTTTTAAAGTGAAACTAAAGCTCAATTTAACCTTTTCTTAACATACACACAGAAATACAAATCTAACTTAAACATTAAAGCTAAAGCTCATTCCTATCACCCACAAATACAAATATAACTTACTTAAACTATCTCTATTTCCTAACAGCTCCCAAAGCACAACATCTTCCTGTCGATTAAGATCAATGGCGAGATCCTGGAAAATGTGGATCACTTTCCAAATCCTGGGAGCTCTCGACAAAGGCAGACAAAGATGACAAAATTCATCATCCCTTCCAGTATGTCAGCTTAACCTTTGGGTCACTGAGAAAAAGAGTATTTGAGAATCTCAAGCCAAAGACTAAGACCATGGTTTACGGGGCAGCTTCAGAGACTTGGACAACCCATAGCAGATGCCTCAAAGCACTGGAGAAATGCCACCAGCGGTATCTTCACAAGATCCTCCAAATCCAGTGTCAAGAAAGACGGTCCAACATAAGGATTGGAGGGTAGTGGCCATCACAGCATCCATTCTTCCTTCTCTCAGTAACCTGGGATGCACATCTCATTTTAGCCTCTATTTTTAATTATCCAGGGAGCTCTAGCTTTGGATGCCCTTCCTTTCCCCCTCCTGGGGATGTGTCTACTCTTTACCCAAACCATCCTTTCTCTGTAAGGGTTCCCATTGTCCAATAACTGTTTTGCCTGCCAAGTTTCGATTCCAATCCACCTGTACCCTCAATAAGGCCTTGACGTCCTTCCTAAAGTGTGGTACCAAGATATTATAGCGGCTCATTCAAATGCCATACTGTAACTCAAGCTCCACATTAAGATTTGCTTTCAAGAATGATGTGTGGCCTGAAGCTCCTTTGTATTCCACCTTTCTGGGTTTATTGCTTCTGAACCTTGTGCTCTGAAACTGCTTACAAGAAAATGAGAAACAATAAACATACATTGTAACTCAATATATTGTTCTTATCATCTGTCCTCCACCATCAGTTAAATACACTGCAGACATAATAAACAGTTGCTCTCCCTAGTACCACTTGAACGTTGATCTCTCCCATGAGAGAAAGGGTTTAGATTCCAGTGTCCACTTAATGCTGTGTAAATGATGTGAATTGTAAGGCTTGAGCAGACTTTACATTTTAAAACAAAAACAGAATTACCTGGAAAAACTCAGCAGGTCTGGCAGCATCGGCGGAGAAGAAAAGAGTTGACGTTTCGAGTCCTCATGACCCTTCGACAGAACTTGAGTTCGAGTCCAAGAAAGAGTTGAAATATAAGCTGGTTTAAGGTGTGTGTGTGGGGGGGTGGAGAGATAGAGAGACAGAGAGGTGGAGGGGGGGGTGTGGTTGTAGGGACAAACAAGCAGTGATAGAAGCAGATCATCAAAAGATGTCAACGAGAATAGCACAATAGAACACATAGGTGTTTAAGTTAAAGTTGGTGATATTATCTAAACGAATGTGCTAATTAAGAATGGATGGTAGGGCACTCAAGGTATAGCTCTAGTGGGGGATTTTTTTATTTTTTTATAATGGAAATAGGTGGGAAAAGGAAAATCTTTATAATTTATTGGAAAAAAAAGGGAAGGGGAAACAGAAAGGGGGTGGGGATGGGGGAGGGAGCTCACGACCTAAAGTTGTTGAATTCAATATTCAGTCCGGATAGCTGTAAAGTGCCTAGTTGGAAGATGAGGTGTTGTTCCTCCAGTTTGCGTTGGGCTTCACTGGAACAATGCAGCAAGCCAAGGACAGACATGTGGGCAAGAGAGCAGGGTGGAGTGTTGAAATGGCAAGCGACAGGGAGGTTTGGGTCATTCTTGCAGACAGACCGCAGGTGTTCTGCAAAGCGGTCGCCCAGTTTACGTTTGGTCTCTCCAATGTAGAGGAGACCACATTGGGAGCAACGAATGCAGTAGACTAAGTTGGGGGAAATGCAAGTGAAATGCTGCTTCACTTGAAAGGAGTGTTTGGGTCCTTGGACGTTGAGGAGAGAGGAAGTGAAGGGGCAGGTGTTGCATCTTTTGCGTGGGCATGGGGTGGTGCCATAGGAGGGGGTTGAGGAGTAGGGGGTGATGGAGGAGTGGACCAGGGTGTCCCGGAGGGAGCGATCCCTACGGAATGCCGATAAGGGGGGTGAAGGGAAGATGTGTTTGGTGGTGGCATCATGCTGGAGTTGGCGGAAATGGCGGAGGATGATCCTTTGAATGCGGAGGCTGGTGGGGTGATAAGTGAGGACAAGGGGGACCCTATCATGTTTCTGGGAGGGAGGAGAAGGCGTGAGGGCGGATGCGCGGGAAATGGGCCGGACACGGTTGAGGGCCCTGTCAATGACCGTGGGTGGAAAACCTCGGTTAAGGAAGAAGGAGGACATGTCAGAGGAACTGTTTTTGAATGTAGCATCATCGGAACAGATGCGACGGAGGCGAAGGAACAGAGAGAATGGGATGGAGTCCTTACAGGAAGCGGGGTGTGAGGAACTGTAGTCGAGATAGCTGTGGGAGTCGGTGGGTTTGTAATGGATATTGGTGGACAGTCTATCACCAGAGATTGAGACAGAGAGGTCAAGGAAGGGAAGGGAAGTGTCAGAGATGGACCATGTGAAAATGATGAAGGGGTGGAGATTGGAAGCAAAATTAATAAATTTTTCCAAGTCCTGACGAGAGCATGAAGCGGCACCGAAGTAATCATCGATGTACCGGAGAAAGAGTTGTGGAAGGGGGCCGGAGTAGGACTGCAACAAGGAATGTTCCACATACCCCATAAAGAGACAGGCATAGCTGGGGCCCATGCGGGTACCCATAGCCACACCTTTTATTTGGAGGAAGTGAGAGGAGTTGAAGGAGAAATTGTTCAGCGTGAGAACAAGTTCAGCCAGACGGAGGAGAGTAGTGGTGGATGGGGATTGTTCGGGCCTCTGTTCGAGGAAGAAGCTAAGGGCCCTCAGACCATCCTGGTGGGGGATGGAGGTGTAGAGGGTTTGGACGTCCATGGTGAAGAGGAAGCAGTTGGGGCCAGGGAACTGGAAATTGTTGATGTGACGTAAGGTGTCAGAGGAATCACGGATGTAGGTGGGAAGGGACTGGACAAGGGGAGAGAGAAGGGAGTCAAGATAACGAGAAATGAGTTCTGTGGGGCAGGAGCAAGCTGAGACGATCGGTCTACCGGGGCAGTTCTGTTTGTGGATTTTGGGTAGGAGATAGAAGCGGGCCGTCCGAGGTTGGGCGACTATCAGGTTGAAAGCTGTGGGAGGGAGATCCCCAGAGGAGATGAGGTCAGTGACAGTCCTGGAAACAATGGCTTGATGTTCAGTGGTGGGGTCATGGTCCAGGGAGAGGTAGGAGGAAGTGTCTGCGAGTTGACGCTCAGCCTCCGCGAGGTAGAGGTCAGTGCGCCAGACACTCAAGTTCTGTCGAAGGGTCATGAGGACTCGAAACGTCAACTCTTTTCTTCTCCGCCGATGCTGCCAGACCTGCTGAGTTTTTCCAGGTAATTCTGTTTTTGTTTTGGATTTCCAGCATCCGCAGTTTTTTTGTTTTTTACATTTTAAACGTCAATCAACCTAACAGTTTATTTAATATTTTAGCCATTGGTTTATGTCATGCTTCCAGTTTGAAGTATTCCATCTCTGAGTTGAACTCCGAAGCTGTGCCTTTCAATGAACCGAGAGCTTAAACGGTTACCTCATCATGCGTAAACCAGCGCTGAATTAGCAGGGCTACCTCGTGTTAAAGCAAAGGGATAAACATACCTAAAGCTTGTAAATGTTCAATACAAAAAGCTGTTAGCGATATTGAAGAAGTGAATGAAACAGAATAAACATAAAACATTTTGCTTTGTTTAAGAAATGAAAGTTTAATCATACAAGGTGCCCCTATTGTACATTATTTCCATTGGTGCTAGGATAACACAACACAGGAGGTCTTTCAGCCCATTGTGTTAATGCCAGCCCTGTAGTAGAGTTACCCATTTATTCCGCTCCACTGCTCTTTGCCCTTCATCCAGTCCTCTTTTCTGTGTTATTATTGGGTCTACTTCCCTCAGACAGCACATTCCAGATAATAACAATTTGCTGCAGTGCTTTTTCACTCATGTCGCGCCTGCATATTTTTCCTATCATCTTAAATCAATGTCCCCTGGTTACCAGCTTCTCTATGACTGGAAACTGTTTCTCCTTATTTACTCTATCACAAACTCTTCATGATTTTGAACACTTCTATCAAATCTCCCTTTAACCTTTTCTGCTCTAAGGAGAGCAAGCCCCTTTTCTCCAGTCTCTCCACGGAACGCTTTTATGCCTTGTTCCTATTCTAAGGAATCTCAAAGGCCTTGACTCCCTTCCTGAGGTGTAGTGCCCGGAATTGTTCACAATACTACAGAACCTAGTCAATGTTTAATAAGGTTTTAGCAGAGCACTGCCATAATTACCGCATGACTGCATTCGAATGACTTCCAACTGAAATGAATTCACGCACAGTAACCAAACACCAAAGACATCATTTAGTGAGGGTTATACCAGTCTCCGCTAAATTAGATCATTTTTGTACCTGAAACACATGGCAGTTGATCTTCTACAGCAGCTCTCCTGCTTGGACCTTTAGAAGAGGCATGAGAAACCCAAAAGATTACGCTGGTTTTCAAGGATTATACACTCAAGTTACAGTGGGCAAGTTCTCCCCGCAGTGTAGGTGTAATTTTGCAAAGTGTAGATCCCATAATGAAGCCGTGTCAGACAGGACTCCAAAGTAACAATAGGGCTGTTTCTGTGATCCACGCTTCCATTCCACAGCTCCTCATATACGTGTCGAACATTGTATAGTAAGGTACATTTGAAGTACAAGTCAAAACCTCTTAAAATGAATAGACTTTTGATTTTGTGCTGGTTGACACCAGCAATTAATGCTACAGCCAGGAAGACTAGCACACCAGCACAATAAACCAAGTGCCCATGTAGCCCTAATGCACAACCAATCCTGTCCACATTGCAGTGGCCTACCGAACACCATGCAAGCCCATTACCCTCTAGCTCAGCATTGTCCCATCAGAGGTGAACACTCTGGACAAAGTTAAAATAGAGTGCAATCTATTTATTTTCCTAAACATGACCTTTGTGCAAGTGATGAACGTTGCTTCATCTTGTTTCGTCTTGGTGACACTGAATGGTGTGTGTCTTCTAAAACCTATTGCTCTCCCCTGGAAGGAGTACTTATGACGGTTGAATACTGGGTGTCAGTTAGAGCCTAAGGGGATACATGTGACCATAAAAGCCCCTGCGTTGGGCTTTTTCACTATGTCTGCTGCTACCTGTTGCCTGGCACTACTTACAGCATTTGAGTGGATCCATTGGTTGGTATCAATATGGTGTAAGCTTGACGGACAACTCATCTATGCCGACCGCTGCAGTGCCCAGCTTCTAAGCACTCTCTTAGCATGCCCAGAAATCTGGACGAGACGGTGGTGTGATGGTAATGTCACTGGACTAGTAATGCGCTAGGGTATGGGTTCAAATCCCACCATGGCAGCTGGTGGACTTTGAATTTAATTAATAAAACTGGATTATAAAGCTAGCCACATTAATGGTCACCATGACAATTATCATCACTGGTTGCAAGAACCCATCTGGTTCACTAATGTCCTTAACGGAAAGAAATCTGCCATCCTCACCTAGTCTGGCCTACACGTGACTCCAGGCACACAGCAATGTGGTTGACTATTAACTGCCCTGTGAAATGGTCTAGCAAGCTACTCAGTTCAAGATAGAGCAATTAGGGATGGGCAACAAATGTTGGCCTTGCCAGCAACATCCACATTCCGTGAAAGAGTGAAAAAAGAACCTATATTGGCCAATGATATGATGTGTGAAGCCCAACATCACGGTTCTCTCAGTCCCATCCCCCACAAAATTGAACCCAATTAAGAGAAATTATTACAGAGTGAAGTGCAAGATCTTAAATAACTCCTCCCAGTCAGAGCAGAGAGACAAATTGTAACCAAATCCCTTTAACTGAGAGTTCCTCTGCAAATCACGATGGAATTTTCAGGAATTTTCACCCTAATGCAGTGTTCATAAGACAATCCACATTTTTGCACAGAGGCTGCAAGTGGACTCTTCCACTGTCAATGCAGAGCATTACAAGTTGTTTTGTGTATCAATGACAGCCGTGACTCAGTCAGTAGCATTCTCACTGATGAGACACAAGGTTCCAGTTTCAAGTCCCACTCCAGGACTTGAGCACAAATCCAGGACAGTACTGAGGGAGTGCTGCAAAGTCGGAGGTGCCATCTTTCAGGTGAGACGTTAAACTGAGGCCCCATGCGCCTGCTTGAGCAGGTGTAAAAGCTCCCGTGGCACCTTTTTCAAAGAAAAGCAGATGAGTTATCCCCAGTGTCCTGGGCTAATATTTACCCCAGAATCACCATCCTAAAAAAAACAGATTAACTGGTCATTATCACATTACTGTTTGAGGGAGTTTGCTGTGTGCAAATTGGCTGCCGGGTTTCCTACATTGAGATGGGGAGACAGTGACACCATGGCAATGTCCCTTGACTAGCAATCCAGAGGCCTCTGCTGTGGGGACACAGACTCCAACCCACCAAGGTAGCTGGTGAAATTCAAATTGATTTAATAAAAATCAGCAATTGCAAGCTACCCTCAGTAATGGTAACCATAAAACCACCGATTGTCATGAAAATCCATCTAGCTCATTGAGGCCCTTTAAGGAAGGAAATCTGCTGTCCTTACCTGGTCTGGCCTACATGTGACTCCAGATCCACAGCAATGTGGTTGACTCTTAACTGCCCCCTGAAATGGCCACACAGTTCAAGGGCAATTAGGGATGGGTAACAAATACTGGCCCTGCCAGTGAGACCCATATTCCATCAAAGAATTAAAAAAATTACAACAGTGATTACACTTCATAAGCGCTTCATTGGATGTAAAACACTTTGAGGTGTCCGGTGGTCATGTAAAGTGCTATATAAATGAAAGTCTTTGTTTTTTTTTGCATATTCCCAAATGACAGCATCAACCTTCCTCTGTATGCAGGCTTCAGATGGAATCAGGCTCTTGGTTTGGTGGCTGAGGAAGGACTCAGAGCTGGCCCTTCCTGCTAGTGCTCGGTGCTCCATCTGATGCCAATCTCCGCAAACTGAACTTTCTAAATCTCAGGTAGGGGTGTGGAGAATGGCTGTGATCGGCCACAGAGCCTTATTGCACCACAGTGTGGCTGTTGGCTTCTGCAACATTCAGAGAGAAGGGGAATCGTTTTGGTATCGGGGATTTAAGTCAATCGAACACCCCTTTTGGGGGATTTAAACACCCTTCCTGGCTGCCAAAGTGGCCACAGTGTACTGGCGTTCGAATATAATTAGAATGCTCCTGTGCATCTTTTGGGAAAACATATGAAAGGGACAAACTCACAACTGGCGTAAAATGCTAGAAATGGCAGGAGCCAGGGAGCAGCCAGCTGATTAGTTCCAAAAGAATTTCCCCCTTTCCGCACCCCCATTCTACCCAAGTTATACCAGAGAGTCAGTGTAACTCCTGCACAAAACCCTGCTGAGTCCTGAAGACAATACAGGATGCTTTCCATTTCTGGGGAAGTTTCTCCACAGATTGGAAATGGTTTTATGATTTTTGAATGCGTTGTAAAATGTGATGTCTGACATGTTACAGGCGCATCTCAAAATCCATAAATTAAAAGAAAGGCTTGCATTGATATAGCGCCTTTCACAGCCTCAGGACATCCCAAAGCACTTTGCAGCCGATTGAAATACTCTTTCTAAATGTAGTCACTGTTGTAATGTAAGGAACTGTGGTAGCCAATTTGTGCTCAGCAAGCTCCTAGGAAACAGCGATGTGATAACGACCAGATATTAGGTTTTAGGGATGTTGATTGAGGGATAAATATTGGCCAGGACACAAGGGGTAACTCTCCTGCTTTTCTTCAAAGTAATGCAATGAGATATTTTGCATCAAACTGGGAGGGCAGACAGGGCCTCGGTTTAAAGTGTCATTCAAAAGACATCACCTCCAATAGCATAGCACCCCCTCAGTGCGGCACTGGAGTGTCAGCCTGGAGTTTTGTGCTCAAGCCTCTGTAATTGGGATGCAGCCCATGACTTTGTGACTAAGCCTGAGTGCTACAAGCTGAGTCACAGTTGAGACTGTAAGGGACAAGCAGACCTCCTGTGGAGTCCTGAGTCAGAGGTCATGCTGCAGCAAGTCTGCCCGGCAGATGTGTGACTCGCTAAGGCAGTAGGCGGTAAGGCAGCTCTGAGGTGACACCTGAAGAAGCTGGCAAAGCAGACCCATCGCTGTGAGCAGAGGTAAAAAGGTGGCTGGCATCGCCCCATGGATATAGTGTTCCAAGCATCGCCCAAGCATCATTCCACATCCTCCCCCAACCACCCCCCCCAACAAGGCAACACTGACATACACAACTCAAAGCACCAGCATAGAGCAACAGGCAATTGCTGGGAAAAGTCTAGGAGGCGAACGGATATGGAAAGAGAAAGTATCGTCAGGAAAATAACCTTTCAACAAAGTCAATTACTACATTGGTGTTCTTTTCTGGAAAGTAGAAAAAGTTATAGTTAAGGCCTTAAGTGATGCAAGTCAATATTAAGGCCAGAAGTCGGCCATGGTCGCTCTGCACTTACTTCCATGCGTCGCACTCTATATAACTCTTTTGCTCCCCTTCCCTTTGTTCGTTTTCTCATTGTTAGTGTTCATCTCTTCTTTTCCGGTTCTGATGTGGGGTGTAAACCTGAAACATCAGTTCACCTCTGCCACATATTCCGAGCGATCTGTTCAACGCTACCAGTATTTTCTATGTTTCTCTTAGGTTTTCAACATTTGCAGTTTAGGTTTTTTTTTCATTTGTGTTCACTATCTATATATTATATCAACATTAATTTTTGCCGGGAGATAGTGAAGAAATACATATAATTTTCAACAAGGCAAGGATCCAAAAGTGACGATTCTCAGTCTAAATGCTCGATGGTCAGCCCTTGTACCTCTCCATGCTGAACATTTTAAGTTCACCTTCCAAAAACATAACAGTTACCATGATCAATAATATCCAGAAGTATTTCTAAGACCAAATCAACTTATTTGAAACTATGCACCGATAACTGATATGTAAATTATGCCATTCCCATAAAGCTCCACACCTGGTGTTTCTCTGGATGTTCTCCACATCTCTAATGGAAATTCTCCCCATACTCTGCAAAGGAATTTAAATATTCAGAAATGCAAATGACTCGATATTATGAATAACCAGGTACAGGCTACTTAGCATTATGTAAGGAGTTGTGATCTTGACTCAATCCGGTGAATGAGATAGCAGAACTCGTAAGCAGTTGGCGCAATAGTCGGAAGTGCACCTGCCGACAATTAAGCGGACAATTAAGCCCATTAACAGTGCAAATGTCTGCGATTTTTCATGGCCCTTCCGACGTTACAGTTGGCGGACGGGTGAATCGACCAGGCAGCCTTTACGTTATTCATGAAACCTCATCCAAGGGCGGGGTGAAACCTCCGTTATGAAATGAAATAAAAAGGAAATATCTGGGGGCAGCATTTTGATGAGGTATGCTTTCGGCTGTTTGGTTGTGAGGCTTGGACATTTTATTTTTGTGCTTTTTTACAGCTTTATTTTATTACTTGCAGGTCTGCAGCTCGCTGAGGCAGCCACTTGTCTTCAGGGAGCTCTCTCGCAGCGCTCAGCTGTGCCCGCAGTAACCGTCACCCCCTGCCCTCACCCTGCTGAGTCCTTCAGCGCATGTTTCATGCTGGCTGGCCGTTAATTGGACAGCCTTTGCCAAAATCGCGGTCGAGGGCCGATCGTGGTCGGGGGTCCATTCCCCAACAACCACACGTGCCCAACGAGGGAAATATTCAGGCCAATGACTGGCACTCAGTGTTCCACTTTTATATCACAGCTACTTAGAATCATAGAATATTACAGCACTGAGAGACGTCATTTGGCCCATCATGCCTGTGCTGGCTCTTTGAAAAAGCAATGGTGCTTAGTCCTACATCCTGGCTTTTTGTTCATAACCCTGGCTTTTTGTTCATAACCCTGTAGATTGCTCCTCTCCAAGCACGTGTCCAATTTCCTTATAAACTTTCTGCAGAATCAGCTTCTACCACCTTTTCAGGTCAAGCGTTCCAGATCCCAACAATTGAGTGAAAACATTTCTCCTCATCTTAGTCCTAGATTTTTTTTTCCAATAATTTTGAATTTTTAGAAAATTCCTTTATGGGATGTGGGCCTGACTGGCTGAGCCAGCTTTTTTGCCCATCCCTAATTGCTCTTGAGAAGGTGGTGGTGAGCTGCCTTCTTGAACCGCTGCAGTCCATGTGGTGTAGGTACACCCACAGTGCTGTTAGGGAGGGAGTTCCAGGATTTGGACCCAGTGACAGTGAAGGAACGGTGATATATTTCCAAGTCAGGATGGCAAGTGGCTTGGAGGGGAACTTCCAGGTGGTGGTGTTCCCATGTGTCTGCTGCCCTTGTCCTTCTAAATGGTAGTGGTCATGGGTTTGGAAGGTGCTGCCTAAGGAGCCTTGGTGAGTTTCTGCAGTGCATCTTGTAGATGGTACACACACTGCTGCTACTGTGCATTGGTGGTGGAGGGAGTGAATGTTTGTGGATGTGGTGCCAATCAAGCAGGCTGCTTTGTCCTAGACGCTGTCAAGCTTCTTGAGTTCTGTTGGAGCTACACTCATCCAGACAAGTGGAGAGTATTCCATCACACTCCTGAGGTTTGGTGAGAGTGACTGCCCTTGACATCAAGGCAGCATTCGACCAAGTGTGGCATCAAGGAGCCCTAGCAAAACTGGAATTAATGGGAATCGGAGGAAAACTCTCCATTGGGATGGAGTCATATTTAGTAAAAGGAAGCTGGTTGTGATTGTTGGAGGTTAGTCATTTCAGCTCCAGGACATCACCGCAGGAGTTCCTCAGGGTAGTGTCCTCGGCCCAACCATCTTCAGCTGCTTCATCAATGACCTTCCTTTATTCATAAAGTCAGAAGTGGGGATGTTCGCTGATGATTGCACAATGTCCATGTTTGAACCAGGGCTGTATTGAGGTCAGAAGCTGAGTGACCCTGGCAGGACTCAAACTGAGTGTCTGTGACCAGGTTGTTGCTAAGGAAGTGCTGCTTGATAGCACTGTTGATTACCGCTTCCATCACTTTACTGACAATTGCGAGTGGAGTGGTGGGGTGGTAACTGACTGGTTTGGATTTGCCCTGCTTTTTGTGTAAAGGACGTGCCTGGGCAATTTTTCACATGGCCAGGTAGATGCCAGTGTTGTAGCTATAATGGAACAGCTTGGCTAGGGGTGCGGGCAAGTTTTGGAGTACAAGTCTTCAGTGCTATTGCCGGGATATTGTCAGGGCCCATAGCCTTTGCACTTTCCATTGCCTTCAGCCGTTTCTCAATATCACGTGGAATGAATAGAATTGGCTGAAAATTGGCATCTGTGATGCTGGGGACCTCCGGAGGAGGCCAAGATGGATCATCCACTCAGCAATTCTGGCTGAAGATTGTTCCGAATGCTTCACCCTTATCTTTTGCAGTGATGTGCTGGGCTCCCCTATCTTTGAGGATGGGGACATTTGTGGAGCTTCCTCCTCCAGTGAGTCGTTTAATTGCCCCCCAGCATCCATGACTGGATGTGGCAGGACTGCAGAGCTTAGACCTGATCCATTGGTTGTGGAGTCGCTTAGCCCTGTCTATCACTTGCTTATGCTGTTTGACATGCAAGTAGGCCTGTGTTGTAGCTTCACCAGGTTGACACTTCATTTTTAGGTATGCCTGGTGCTGCTCCTGGCATCCCCTCCTGCACTCTTCATTGAATCAGGGTTGATCCCCTGGCTTGGTTATAATGGTAAAGTGGGGGAAAATGCTGGGCCATGAGATTACAGATTGTGGTTGAGTACAATTCTGCTGCTGCTGATGGCCTACAGCACCTCATGGTTGCCCACATTTGAGTTGCTAGATCTGTTTGAAATCTATCCCATTTAGCACGGTGGTAATGCCACACAGCACAGTCTAAGAACTCCAGTCGTTGACCCATTTACTAGGGGGAATATTTCTTCTCTCACCATCTCGAACGCTCCTGTGAGTCCATCTCTTCACCTCCTCTGTTCCAAAGTGAACAGTCTGAACTTTTCCAACCTCTCCACGTAACTGAAGTTCTTCATCCCTGATGGCAAAGCTCCTCTGAACCCTTCCTAAGGCCTTTACATCTTTCCTGAAGTGTGGGGCCTGGAATTGTCCACAATACTCCAACTGAGGCCTAACCTGTGATTTATAAAGCTCTAGCGTGATCTCTTTTCTTTAATATTCTATCCACTATTGATAAATATGCTTTTGTAACCAGCTCATCAACATGCCAAGCCACCTTTAAGACCTTGACATCTGGGGGGAAAAGATTAGTTAAAATATGGGTTATTTTCTCTTCTGATCTCCTTTTTGTAAAATTATGGAGAGTGGAGCGAGGTGTCACCCCAAAATACCATGAGACAGTCATCATGATATCAGTAATGAAGACAATGGCCAGCATGTATCAGCCCCAACACTGGCAGGCGTCATTGCAGGTAGGACAGGAAAGTTTGGAGAACTGTTGACTTTTAACAGCCCTCCAAATTTTCCTGTCCTGCCTGTGACGATGCCCACCAGTGTTGGGGCCACAAAATCCCACCCAATGAATTTTAGTATTGTTTCTGCTGAGGTATAAGGGTCTGGCATATATAGGGTTAATGTGTGACTGTACAGTACCACCCACACAGTGATGTAAGAAGGCACATGACCTAGACCCATGGTTCAATGTGGTGCTGAGCAGAGACGTGTAAAGGCCTAAGTATGGAGACACCTCCTAAACTGTACCCTTTACTGTACATGTGTAAATAGTTCTAGAGGTTAATAAAGACTTACAGTTAACCCACTGAAGACTATGAAGCCTTCTTTAAGAGACACCCTTCTGTAACCCATACCTTCCCAACATCTGCTTGTTGCCATGTTTGGTTCTGTTTTACATCTATTTTTGTTGTTGCCTGGCTGGCCATGTGGCACTTTGAGACTGATTCAGTATTCTTAGTTGCATTCAAGGGTTACCACGGTTACAGGTGGTTGTTGTGGTGTAAGTAAACTCACAGCCATTTCATTTCTTTTTATTCTATAGCTTGTTTGAAAATTTTCCTAGCCTACTTGCCATCTCTTACAATAAGTTCCATAGAGCACACATGTCAAATGGCAGGTGGGATTTGTTTTGCCTCCTATAGATTATATAAAGGCTGTCCAATTGTCTTTTTTCTGTGTACAGGGACAATTACCTTCCTCTTGTACCTTGGTGTCATGTCAACCATGGGTAGCACTCTTACCCCTGAGTCAGAAGGCTATGGGTTTGAGACCCAATCTAGAGCATAAAAATCCAGGCTGACACTCCAGTGCAGTACTCAGGGAGTGCCGCACTGTCAGAGGTGCTGTCTTTCAGGTGAGTTGTTAAACTGAGGCCCTATTTTCTCTCTCAGATGGGTATAAAAAAATCCCATCATATTATTTTGAAGAAGGGTACAGGAGTTATCCCCAGCGTCCTGGCCAAAATCTATCCTGCAATCAACAACCCAAAATTCTCTCATTGCTCATTGCCTTTTGTGAGAGATTGCGGTGTGAAAATTTCCTGCCTTGCCTACACTACCACAGAGACTACACTTCAAAAGTACTTAATTTGGCTGCAAAATGCTTTGGGTTGCCCTACGGTCACAACAGCGCTATATAAATACAAATCCTCCTTTAGTATTCACACATGAACCGAAGAGTTTTAATAGGCTTGTCAGACTAGGTTGGCCATCAGAATTAAACTCTTTCTTGCTCTCCTTCAGCATTCACACCCACACTTTCCAACAGGGGTCCTGGGTGAAGACCAGTTGATATTTTCTTCTCCTCTACAACGTGGAAGCACTGAGACCAATTATAACGTCCCGCTTTCTACTCCAGGAACCTCCTGGTCTGAACGGCTCAGTAAGTAACCAACAATGAAAACTTTCATTTATGTAGCACCCTTCACAATCTCAGAACGTCCCAAAATCACATTATGGCCGACGAAGTACTTTTCGAGTATAACCACACTTGCGATGTAGTGAATGGTGCTGTTGAATTGCCATCAATCATATCGTTACGCATTGGTTGACTTGCCAACAATGGTTTGCTTTCCTGCAAGGCACAATTAATACTTGCATATACAATTACATTTTTAAATTTTACATTATTTAATTAAATCAACCATTTTGACGTTACCAAAACAAATTCATAAAGCAGGAAACCTGATTCCTGTAATGGAAGCATGGTGTGACAGTATCTCTATAAAATACAAGGAAAATAATAAGTCTGGGACACTCCAGTTAGTTTACTGAAAGCAAGTACAATTGTCAAATTAAAACCAAGAAATCATGTCATCTAGTTTCATGCTCAGATTATGACATATAAGTGAAACAATTGACTGCCACCACCAAAAACAGCAAGGAAACAGTATCATGAGTCCACATTGATGAATCACTGCATGAAATTCCTTACCTTTCAGCATGCTGAAGGGAGAAGGCAGTAATCTGGTGTAAGTGGCCCATCAGGTTACCTGGAACAATGTGCACTTGGACTGGTCTCCAAAGCTGAAAGCAAACTGACTACACATTATCTCTTCAGTCAGTGTGCTAGAACAATTTACACCGTCAGATGCAATTTTTAAAGAGCTGCTCTTGTTCCATTGATGGTCCCGACAGATTGCACTTTACAAATGTCCTCCTATCTCCCAGGCAGCACAGGAAACAGCTGCTACCAGGAACAGTAACTGGTCCCACCAGAAATCTTCAGCACGTCCTTTTGCAAACTTTCACATGCCGTTTCTAGCTGCAAGACTCGAAAAGCGACACCCCCCAACCCCTCGCCCACCCCCACCCCCAGCCTCAAAACGAGTGCAGGGGTCGTGATTAACCTGTGCCTGTTGCTTCCAATACGGGCAAAGTGCAGGCTTTGTGCTACCCACTGATTTACATGACTGAAATGTGCTCTAAGCGGTGGTTGAGTGGCTGCACACTGCAGCACGGCAATGGCGAGGTTGTGCAGGATGAAGCAGGCCACAATAACTCATGCCACACACCCTGGTAAATACTGCAAGGATCTCCAGAGTGGTCCAGGCTGCAGGAGCATCGCTTAAGCATGCCAATGGTCTGCTCAACAACAAGCTCTTGTTATATGCATTGCTGCACATGTGTATGGGCTGCGCACTCAAGTCATGAGTCAGATAATCAGCAGATAGCCCTTGTC